>NW_010264795.1:26533-32103 GCF_000690775.1 Eurypyga helias
TCCGCTGGACTCGCTCCAACAGCTCCGTGTCCTTCTGCTGTTGGCAGCCCCAGCATCTCCCTACTAAGACAGTCACTGCAGCCCAGAGCCACCCTGCATTCCTTTTAAAAACAAGTTCTCTTCAGGCTGATAATATCTTGCATAACTTTTGAGATCAATCCAAAACATCCCCTTTTAAATTATTGCTCAAGGAGAGACAGTATGCTTAGTGCAACAGAGGTTGCATATACACGCGTGAAAGAAGTAACTGTTTCATGAATTTCTCACTATCATTCAAAATACAGGATCTCTCTTCATCCTCCCCCGCTACTCTGTGCTGGTGAGGCCTCCCCTGGAGTGCTGTGTCCAGTTCGGGGCTCCTCAGCTCAAGAAGGACCAGGAGCTACTGGAGAGGGTCCAGCGCAGGGCCACGACGAGGATGAAGGGCCTGGAGCACCTTCCCCATGAGGAAAGGCTGAGAGAGCTGGGGCTGTTCAGAAGAGGAGGCTGAGGGGGGATCTTATCAGTGCGTATCAGTGTCTGAAGAGGTTCTTTCAGGAGGATGGGGCCAGGCTCTTCTCAGTGGTGCCCAGGGACAGGACGAGGGGCAATGGCCATAAACAGGACAGCAGAAGGTTCAGCCTGACCATGAGGAAACCCTTCTTCCCTGTGAGGGTGACAGAGCCCTGAACAGGCTGCCCAGGGGGGTGGTGGAGTCTCCTTCCCTGGAGACTTTCCAAAGCCCCTGGACTTGTTCCTGTGTGATCTGCTCTGGGGGATCCTGCTCTGGCAGGGGGGTTGGACTAGATGAGCTCTAGAGGTCCCTTCCGACCCTCACCACTCTGTGAATCTGAAAATCAGGTGTAGTTTGAAAATGGAGAATATTCCACAAGTATGCAAAAGTTGTTTAGGAAGGAGAAATTCATGGTTCGCCAGCAGGAAAAAGTAAGAGAAGGAATTATTTTCAGGGTCGGTGACAAGCCTCCAGCTGATGCAGAAGAGGAGATGGTGCTGTCAGGTATTTTAGCACGTAGAGTGGTACGATGCGTCAAGGAAGGAAGATCGTTTTAGTACCAGCTTTTGGTACAGACTGAAGTAAAATCAAGAGATATTGGGAAACAAACCAAAGTGATTTTGAAAGCAAGATTTGCCTTTAGATTACACTGCCCTCACAAGAGAGCAATAATACTAACTTAGGCTAACATCCCATCAGAGATTTCAATTGAAAATGAGGCAAAACTTGGTTCAGCTTCTTATATTTTGTTCGACTAAGTTCCTTTTCATCAAAAAATTTAATCTGGCCTTTATTCTTCTTCATTCTTTTATTACAAGAGAGCTGGGGGTAGCGGATTCAAGGCGTTGTGAAGGAGAAGATTTCCAATGGCAGAGGCAAGCGAGGGGAAGGAAGATAATGCTTACACACACAGACACGCTCCCACTACAGGGCTCTGGGATATAAGGCTCTGGGCACAGGTTGCCCAGAGAAGCTGTGGATGCCCCATCCCTGGAAGTGTCCAAGGCCAGGCTGGATGAGGCTTGGAGCAACCTGGGCTATGGAAGGTGTCCCTGCCCATGGCAGGGGGTTTGGAACTGGATGATCTTTAAGGTCCCTTCCAACCCAAACCAGTCTGTGATTCTGTGATTATTGGACCAAAGCATTTTTGTTCAGCTTTTTCAACAGCTTCCAGCTGAGTCTTAACAGCTGCAAATCTGAGCAGAATCATTTGACATTGCCTCTCCCCTATAAAACATCTCATAACGAATTTTCAATATTCCCATTGGTCTTGCTCCTACTCAGCATCTCATTTTCATTAAGAAAGAACACAGGCATTTTTTCAGCCGCTTGATAATCTTCTGCATGATCCCAAGTGTGTTTTCAGTTTTTAATCTATTTATCAAAAGTACTTGACCAGAAAAAATGAATGCAAACTTTGTGGCTACTCCTGAGGGCATACTAAAAAAGAAATGAATTGTTATTGGATCTGAGTGGGTTTATTCGTTATTTGTCAAGCAGTATTGTAGCCAAGCAGACCTCACCCTTGCTTAAAGGTCTAAAAACACGTAACATAAAAATGGGGTAATAAAAAGAGTTGGGAAGAAACCTAGGGCTGTAGTCTGTGTGGATATTAAAAATATTGGCAGGAGCAGCAGACAATCTAGGGGCAAGATTGAGTCTCCTGGGGGAAAACAGGGACTCCTGCACTGCACAAGGCCAGGGAGAGCAGTGGAAAAGCAGAGTCTGAACAAGTGGCTGAGAAGACAGTGCAGGATCTGGAATGCTTCCTGAATAAATGGAGCCATTATCAGAGGCAGAGAGGGAAACGGGTTTAAACAGAAAGAGGGAGATTGAGATGGGACATCAGGAAGGAATTCTTCCCGCAGAGGGTGATGAAGCACTGGGACAGGTTGCCCAGAGAAGCTGTGGATGCCCCATCCCTGGGAGTGTCCAAGGCCAGGCTGGATGAGGCTTGGAGCAACCTGGTCTATGGAAGGTGTCTCTGCCCATGGCAGGGGGTGGCACTGGGTGGGCTTTAAGGTCCCTTCCAACCAAAACCGTTCTGTGATTCTATGATTTCACCTGACAGGTACAAGACCCAGCTGGTGGCACTTGAGAAGGCTGTGAAGGAACTTTTAAGCAGAGGAGCAGCTGTAAGCTGACTGGCATGGAAGAGTATATGCTTCGGAGGACTTCAAGGTTGACTGGAGAAGTCTGTAACCTCAAGTAAAGACAGGCTAGAGGGATATATCAAGTGAGAAAGAAAAAACAACACAGCCACTTAAATAGGTATGAAGAAAGGAGCTGAACCAGAGATTTATCTTCTGTAGATATCAACAGCGTAAGGAAGAAGGTGGGGAACTGAAGTCTCTGCTCCTAACCCGATTTACTAAATTAAGCTCTTGCTTAAGTGTTTTCAGGACTGAACTTGGTGGTGGCAAGACATCCAATGACTCAATTTAGCCTCTTCCAAAAAAGAGGGAAACCAAAACCACTTACCATGGCCAAGGAATGAAGGAAGAGCCAAAAAGCCTGAGCTAAACATAGATGGACACTCTGCTGTTGTCTCAGGGTTTGGATTACAGCGAAAGCAGCGTTTAGTGCTAAAAATTCAATCAGCAAACCAAAAGAAAAGCACTAGATGACTCCAACCAAAGAGCTTAGAAGCTAGCAACCCTGCTTCTTAAATTAACAAATGCCTTTAGTCCACGGACACATGTTGCTTCTCCATTTCTGTCTGAAATGTTGCAGGTGCAGAACTGCCTTCCAACGGGGACAAACACGCAGCTTGCTCCAACCTATTCGTGCAGTTGTACCTCCGTGCAGATGGCACACAGGCAGTTTAAGAGCAAAGAATTTGGCTCCTGAGCCTAAAAGCTCCTTATTTTTGTAGCTGAAGACTGAAAAAGTCCACTTCCACAAAGCAAAACAGTAGTAAATATTTACTTCATGCAAATCACCACCACGAAACACAGAAGAATCACAGCCATTTGTTTTCAGGAGGTGAAAATAAGAGGTTAGCATGCCCATGCTGAAAAGCCAGCTCAACCTCATGAGCACACACCTGGGGAGGAGGAAGGGATACGCATGGCACTTTTCACACAACTCATAGCTGAACACAGCAGTTATCAGAAAACCGTGAGTCAAGTCTGGTGCTCATTTTGGTCTATTCTTGCGGAATTAATTTAATTTTAGTTTAGCCAAGACTGAACTAGGACTGACTTGCATTTCAGGAAATTTTTGATGTTACGAACAGGGCACTCCTCATCTTTAAAAATAAAGATTATTTGCACACAGGGTTTTGTTTCCACTCAGAAGAATAAAAAAGGACCTATACCCACTATTAATAGCTTACACAAACCTCCGTACATATGGTATGATAAAGCTAAACCCAAACCAACCTACTATTGCTGCTTAATATAACCACATTCTGCTTTAGAATCTAATAAATTGACATCTCGCCTCACAGTGGTGAGTGCTGGGGGCTGCTGAAGGATAAGGGACATCAGGCAGGGAGTAAAGAAAATAATGACATTCATACTGATCACTGATGGCACTGGGATATCTGAACAGAGAAAGGGGATCCTGGGGCTTGTTGACATCATCTGGGCTGAAAATCAGTCCTACCACGATCACATAGATTTTTACTAAAGAAATTTTCTATAGCAAACTATTTAAATCCCAACAAATATTGAAGCTATTGTCTGATATCTGCTGTAACTGAAGCTCTGCCTACAAGTACCCAGGAAAGAAACAGTTGTACAGCCATACGTATGAAACAATTCATCCCGTTGGTTTTTAGGGGGTTACTCCTTTTTAAATTCTGCTTCAATCATTATTTTTGGGGCTCACAACACACGTACAAATGACCATTAGCTAGAAATCTGCTCTGAAGCGTACTGTGCTCACAGACTGTGGCAGCAGCTGATGCCAAAAGTGTTAGGATAGTTACTGAAAAGGTTGTAGCTCTGTTTTTACCCCATCTCTGGGGTTGTTTTTTAAGTTTTTTAGGGTTGGGGGTCTTTTTTTCCCCCCTGAAAGCCTACAATTGGAAATACTTTTTTTTTTTGTCACATGCCAGTGATTAATACAGCCCTGTTGTTCCTCATGCCTGGAGGTTTTGTATTGAGCACTTTTGTTACACGGCAGAGATTAAGTCATAAATACATTTGTTTTCTTTAATTTTAATCTTCTTATTTTAAAAAAAAGTTTTTAATCTTCTCACGGAAATCAATCTTCAAATTAGAGCACAGTACATTTTCGTTAGTGTTTTTCCATGCTCATCATTGTTCTCATTTCCCTCAGCTATCACAGCAGCTGCATCCACATCCAACTTTTCCAAAAATCTACAGTGCATTCTATTATAACTAGAAATACAGAAAAATTGCTCTTGTCAGTTAATCAAAGGAAGAAAAAGAGCACCTTTGGAATTTCATTGGTATTTCCAATGCAATAGAAACGTGTTACTTCTCTCTAGTCTCACCGTTAGATATTAGTCAGAGCTTTGCTCAAACCATGTTTCCTGACTGTAAGAAAAAGAATCCTAACAGCATGCCCTCTGAATTAAACCCACAGAAATTAGGTAGGGAGCCAATTTCAGCTCATTATACTTAAAGTGAATCTGAAATGATGTTAAGGGCCTGTAGTGACAGGACAAGGGGTAACGGGTTTAAACAAAAAGAGGGAGATGGAGATGGGACATCAGGAAGGAATTCTTCCCACAGAGAGCGGGGAGCACTGGGACAGGTTCCTAGAGAAGCTGTGGATGCCCCATCCCTGGAAGTGTCCAAGGCCAGGCTGGATGAGGCTTGGAGCAACCTGGTCTAGTGGAAGGTGTCCCTGCCCATGGCAGGGGGTGGGACTGGGTGGGCTTTAAGGTCCCTTCCCACCCAAACCATCCTGTTGTTTAATCTGTGATTTGATTCAATTTAATCAATTTAAATTCAATTTAAATTCAATCTGTGATTAAAATTCAACCCAAGATGAGAGAACCATTAGGGAACTGGGCTTGTTCAGCCTGGAGAAGAGGAGGCTCCGAGGAGACCTCATTGCAGCTTTCCAGTACCTGAAGGGGCTACAAGGGTGCTGGGAGAGG
>NW_010264795.1:32114-33830 GCF_000690775.1 Eurypyga helias
GAACCAGTAACTCCAGGGTGTGGGCTTTCCCTTTTCTTCAAATTAAGCCTGCAATATTCCCCTCAAATAGGAGTATTATATCTCCGCCCTTATTTTAAGCACGACTGAGGTGGGAGGAATTAAGTAATATCGGTTTTAGTCAGCTTGGCCACACACAAGATGTGTCAAGTTATCCAGGGAATTTACAGCCTTGCCATCTGCTGAACATGTTGTCCCCGTGGCTCTATTTCCTCTCTGCAATAATTCCTAATGCTTTGTACTTCGATAAAATCCAATCATAACCTTTTTTTCAGCCTATTTAGCCTCAAAAAAAGTCACAGTTAAAAACAGTCACTTTGTTCTGGATTGAAAGCACAGACTAAATGCAGAAAAAGTAGTGCATTCTCTGGACTCATCAGTTCGGGTTTACTTACACGAGGGGCTATTTTTTACTAGCAGTTTCTATTCCATGAACGTTTTTTGTATTTAAATATTTATATCAAGCATCAAATATTTATCTTCAATAATTATAAAAATAGAATATAATGTTAACGAGAAATCTAAGGATTTTTTAAATATTTAAACATTTAATACCAAGTATGTTTTACATATATTTAAAATACTTAAATGCAGTAGTTAAATGCTGAAAAGTAGAAATACCTCTGCCTGTTACAAGTCGAGTCTGACAGAGCAGAGCCCAAAACTGAGCCCTCATTCCCATTTACACAGTAATTTTGTCTACTCTCAAAGGCCTGAGCACTACCAGAGCTGAGAAAACATGCCATGCCACAAGCAGGGTGGATGACCTTTTGTAAGAAGAGCTTCTATGCCTTATACAATATAGCTTAAGGCAAGCTGCTCAGAACTTCAGGGGGCTCTTCTGTGTACCACAGTGAAATTTATCTTCTTACAATCTACCCATAAAAGTTGCGTACCACAGTGAAATTTATCTTTATTCTTACAATCTACCCATAAAAGTTGTACTCCCATCCAAGTGATGAGGGGTGAAAACCGTAAAACTTTCCACTGATCATATGGAGATGTTTTCCTGCATATTCCGGAGAGAAAAATGTATTTTTTTTTTCGTGTGGATAAGCTGCCATACAAATCAGATTTGGCCACATTTGGTATTTGCGTGCTCAAAGAAAACGACAGCATCAGTAATGTTCAGGGGAAACCATAGTCACGGGTGACACGTAGACAAAAAACAGGAAAAAGAGCTCAAAATTTTAGTGTCAGCTTTTTGTGGCCATTATCCCCCTTTGCTATGGGCACGCTTGTTGTCGTCTGGCTCGTTTTCTCACATGATAACACGCGGTTCAAGGAAAAAGAATCTTTTCCAAGCAGGAAACAGAGAAAAGCTGGCTAATTTCCTTTCTGGTTTGCTCCGTTCTTATGGCTAATGTTTATCTGTGGAGTGCGGGGACAGTGTGTTTTCAGCGCAACAGATTCCTGCGGACTTCATAAATACCGCCTGCCTCGTGGGAGGATGCTTGATGACTGAGCTGCCGTTGCACCGAACAGAGGAGCTGCCTTCGTGTAAGGTCAGCATGTGCTGGCTGGTTTTTCTTGTAACGTTAAAGGTGTGTCAAAAGACACTTATGTTTTCCATCTTAGAATCATAGAATGGTTTGGGTTGGAAGGGACCTTAAAGCCCATCTAGTTCCAACACCCCTGCCATGGGCAGGGACACCTTCCATAGACCAGGTTGCTCCAAGCCTCATCCAGCCTGGACTT
>NW_010264795.1:33861-37236 GCF_000690775.1 Eurypyga helias
GACACTTCCAGGGAGGGGGCATCCACAGCTTCTCTGGGTACCTGTCCCAGTGCCTCACCACCCTCTCCGTGAAGAATTCCTTCCTGGTATATAATCTAAACCTCCTCACTTTCAATTTAAACCCGTTCCCCCTTGTCCTGTCACTACAGATCCTTGTAAAAAGTCCCCCCCAGCTTCCTTGTAGCCCCTTCAGGCACTGGAAGGTGCTATAAGGTCTCCCCGGAGCCTTCTCTTCTCCAGGCTGAACAAGCTCAACTCTCTCAGCCTTTCATCACAGCAGAGGGGCTCCAGCCCTCGGAGCATCTTCGTGGCCCTCCTCTTGCTGTTTGTAAAGGCTGAGCCTCTTTGGTGCAGTCATTTATTGAAAAGATTAAAACTGGTTGGGAATTTATCAATGATTTCCTACTGAATACATTTAAAACAAACCATTTCCTTAAAGGAAAATTACTCAAGTGCTAACAAATTGCTTACAAGTTTAACACTCAAGCTACTTTTGAAGCACGTGCATGGCTTTTGATCCAGAGTGTCTACTCTGGATTCACCTCTCCTTCCTGCACTAATTCCTGCAGCGTGGACCTACAGCAAATGCTGAAAGTCCAAGAGATGGGATCAGCAAAGCCTGTATCCAGGGAATAATCCACCAATTAACATGTTCAGTATTTCAGAGCAAGACACACATCGTCAGTAGTAATGGAATACAAGTTTTCCTTAAAGGAAAACGGTTTGTTGTACAAAATTTTAAAAACCTTTTTTATAAAAAATGAATTTATGTCAGTGAAAATTAGCAAGACGCTGAAACAAATGAAATAATTTAGTGACATGAACACAGGTATCAAGTTAAGCTCAAAACAATTTTTTAGATAATGGAAAAGAGCTGATCAAAGCAGAATATTTTGTAGTGGGCTCCATCTATGGACACTCTACATTTTGGCCAGTGTTAGTGTGATGGTGGGGAAACAAAAATCCTGAAAACGGATGGAAAACCACTTCATAACCACCTTTCTGAGGAACAGTCTCACTCAGAGGCTCTGACTGTGCATACTGGGAGTATTTTGAAAGTAAACTGAGCTGTGGGTTTTGTACCCCCCTCAGGCATTGCATGGCAGTCCCGTCTGCGTTACTCTTTGGCAACAGCCCTCCCCTCATAAAATGAAATTTGGAGATGGACCATGTAAAAGCAGAATTTACGAAAGCATTTAGAGTTTTCCAGGTAGGTGAGTCCCACATCCACGCTGTTTGTAACATTCTTCTTGCCTACAATACTCAAAATTTTCTTCCAGTGATATTTAAATGCTCCAAACTTTGACCACAGTCACAATGGATCAGGTATGCAATTTGAAGAGAGGCCATAATGCTTGGAAAAGGTTAACATTAAACATTTGATTAGACGCATTAATTATTCTAATTATTTTTTCAGAGTTAGTTTCGGTGTGAAAATTATCATGCGTAACCCACAAAAACTAAAAGCCAAGCGATGATCTCGGCAGATCATCTACAAAGAGAGTACATGGCAAAAGAATGCTTGATAATTGCTCCTCATTTGAATGTTGATTTATTAGAAAACATACAATTTCTGACAAATTCAAAAGCGTAAGCAAAAGCCCTTGTTCTCTTGTACTTATTGATTAAAAACGGTGAAGGTGTAACCTGTGATTAATTTTATGGATCGTAAAGAAGCCTGCATAATTTATTTATTTTTGTGAAAACTGGTGACAGCGTAAGCAACTAGAAGCTCAAAAAATGCAGTGCAATGAGGAAACGCAGGAGTTTGACAGCCCAGGTGGGTTAGGCAATAAAGTCACGGCATCTGGCGTACGGAGCCGGCTTTAGACAGGAACGACCCATCCACTGCCTTCTAAAAAGCTCCTGAGGTGCAGCAGCACAAGCAGCGCTCCTGTTCAGTGTCAGACCACACAAGCGCCGCGTCAAAGCATCATGTCATTTTTCATGTTGAAGAGTTTAATAAGAGCGAATTACAGTTCTGTTTTACAGGGGGATAGCCCTCTGGAAAAAGAACGGAATTAAATTAGTAATGGGCCTGCATTTCATCAGTGCACACTAACAGTCTCCAGTTGTTCTACAAGCCTCCCCATTCACGTTAGAGAAGTAACCAATTATACACATCACTATCTTGAGCTGTGAAATTTTAATTCATGCCCTCAAAAGATTAGAGTAGCAATTACAAGTGCTGCGCGAGTGCAAGAGAGAAGTGTGAGGCTGATCCCCATAAATAACGCAGTTAAATTGCTTTTCCCTCCTTTAACTTAAGTTTCAGTGTTGAAAAAGCTTTTTTTCCCCGTTTTATATATATATATATATATTATGCATTAGGTTGCCACCCTCAACATGAGTGTAAATTCAGCATCCCGAGCCACATGCATACCGATAACGACCCAAATGCCAAAGGCTGATCATAAATACCCCAGATACCTCTGCTATAGTCATTCTCATAGCACTGACAGGTGAGGGCTCAATATCCACCAGCTGAACAGCATTAAAGCTCTAGACGCAGAGATTGCACAGGGATGAAAACACACGGCAGCAGAGGTTAGAAAGGCAGGGTTAGAAAGATTCTGCTTGCTGCAATAAGAACAACCAAACACATCATGGAAATAACTGACTCTACACAAAGGAAGTAGAAGGAAAATCAAAATCACAGTTTGTTAAAATGCAAAGACAAAGGGAATTCTGTTGTAAATGTCAGTATGGCTTGGTGAGGCACTGGGACAGGTTCCTAGAGAAGCTGTGGATGCCCCATCCCTGGGAGTGTCCAAGGCCAGGCTGGATGAGGCTTGGAGCAACCTGGGCTATGGAAGGTGTCCCTGCCCATGGCAGGAGGGTTGGAACTAGATGCGCTTTAAGGTCCCTTCCAACACAAACCAGTTTGTGATTCTATGAAAAATCATCCTGATGCATCTACTAACAGTGTTCTTGAATTTAATCACCTGACCTGGAGATCAAGACATTACTGCCCAAGTCAGTTTACTAAGGAATTAAACCAATAAAAAGTTGCACAAGGTGAACTTATTAAAAATCCAGACGTATTTTAAACTTATTTCTGAAAATAACATTAGCATTGTTGGTGGGACATCAACAGTTCACTTTTATTAAAGTGCTGTTTGGAAATGTATTTACATACTATGATTAAGTCCATTTTAATGTCATTAATGATTGCTCTGGAAGCAACGTGTGCACCAAAATAATATTTTTTGAGATTATTTTGGAATGCAATGTTTAACAGCGTTCTTTCTAAAGCGGTTAACATCTATGTACATATAAATATTCATTGAGTAATTTAGAGGTATTTGGACACTTTATTTGGCACAGCATCACATATGTCAAGGCCAGGCTGGATGAGGCTTGGAGGAACCTGCT
>NW_010264795.1:37247-39592 GCF_000690775.1 Eurypyga helias
TCCGGCCCATGGCAGGGGGTGGGACTGGGTGGGCTTTTAGGTCCCGTCCCACCCAAACCATTCTGTGAGTCTATGTTGTAGCTGAGTATTAGTGAATGTTAGGAAAATCTCACCAGCACGAAAAAAGAAGCTAACAGAGTGTAGTAAGAACCACGCCGAACGCACAGAAACACAGGACTGCCAGGCACAATCTGGAAGGAAAAGGATTCTGCTCTTCCATGGATGACGTTGAGCCTGTTTGATGCTTTTGTTATGATGACCTACCTACTGCCAGCAGAGCTGATGGAATCAGGACACTTTCCCTTTCTTTTCCAAAAACGTAAGTTAATCCAGACTGAGATACGAGTCAGCACTATTCTCTTACCCTTCTATCACAACAATCGTAAAACCAGAGCGAGAGCAAAGAAATGAAGGAATTCAGCAGGGTTCTTACAGTGTCACTGTCGCTTGGTTGGAACTGGAAGGGCTGGGGTTTGTGAAACACGGTGTTCTCCTGTAAGAACAGCTGCAGATTGTAATCCCGCACCACCTGAGAAAATAACAAATGCCGTTTACACCCGGAATGTGGTAAACCGGAAAACACGCCGCGGCACAATCAGTACGATACTGCAGAGACAGAACCTTGAACGCAACGAAAGGGAATACAGGACCTGCTGCTGGGCAGCCCTGGTTATTCAGAAGCCACTGGTAGGACACACACAGGACAAAGAGCTAAAAAATCCCTGCCATGAACCATAAAAAAAAAACCCACAAAGGAAAAATGGGGAAAAAAGCGCCAACTATTGAGTAGACAGCATGTGGTGTCACTACCATAAATACTTCTCTCTCCTCTTGTGGATAATTTCTTATACATGGCTCTTTCTTAAGCTGAAATGTCTTATTTTTACACAGATCATTAGCTGCAGGACCTGAAAAGACTATTTGGAGCAATGCATACAAAATCAGCTGCAAAGTTCATCTCTTTATATTCAATCCCTTGCAGAGAAAACTCTCATAGTTTGCATTTTGCTAAACCAAACCTACTCCAGCTAAATTTGTTTAATGATGCATTTCAGAGAGCATGACACGTATCCCTAAACCAATTCCTTACATCACAATTTACACATATTTATGAAGAACAACTCAGTGATTGCAATAAGAAACATTAGTATCGCGGGTTGAAGAACTCTGGAGAGTATTCACTGCTTCAATTGATGAAAATTCATAAATAGCAGCATGAAATTCTAAAAATCTACTACAAAACTGAGGGTTTAAACATACAGAAGTGTATAATAAAGACGGTATTTATCCAGAAATAGCAGCAGCGTTGTTTACAACCAAGAATTCTGATTACACTGTATGTACAATGGTACAACATGCTCTCTAATGTACCAAAATGTTGATGCTTGTGTTACTGAAATACTGAACTGTAAAAAATTAATCTTCACTTAAAGAAAGTAAATAGTCCTCCAGGGCCAATAATGCACTCATTTAAAACAGTAAAGAACATAATTACTGCACCAATTTGAGCGGTTGAACATAAACACATTCAAATGGGTAGAAAACATACAGAGAAGGCAGACAGGGAGTCTGCACCAGGAATTCCCATAAACAGAAATTTGGAAAATACTAAAGGAGGAATCATCTGCAGCTTCAGATGATGCTCAGCGCTGACCACGGCATCGAGACCGTCCTGTTAAGCAGCTCCAGGCTTCAGACAGTCCTTAGAGCCTCACCCAGAGTGCTGTGTCCAGCTCTGGGCTCCTCAGCGCAAGAGGGACCAGGAGCTACTGGAGAGGGTCCAGCACAGGGCCACGACGAGGATGAAGGGCCTGGAGCACCTTCCCCATGAGGAAAGGCTGAGAGAGCTGGGGCTGTTCAGCTGGAGAAGAGGAGGCTGAGGGGGGATCTTATCAATGCTTATCAGTATCTGAAGGGTGGGTGTCAGGGGGATGGGGCCAGGCTCTTCCCAGTGGTGCCCAGTGACAGGACGAGGGGCAGTGGCCATAAACTGGGAAGCAGAAGGTTCAGCCTGACCATGAGGAAACCCTTCTTCCCTGTGAGGGTGACAGAGCCCTGAACAGGCTGCCCAGGGAGGTGGTGGAGTCTCCTTCCCTGGAGACTTTCCAAAGCCCCTGGACTTGTTCCTGTGTGATCTACTCTGGGGGATCCTGCTCTGGCAGGGGGGTTGCACTAGATGAGCTCTAGAGGTCCCTTCCAACCCCCATCACCCAGTGAAGCTGTGATACATGTGAACACTGACCCCAGCACACAACATAAGACGTTTATGATGTACAAATGTAACACGACCCTTGCCCTCAAGATCAGAAGGATATAGACTGGCCGGAGCGAGTCCAGAGGAGAAC
>NW_010264795.1:39907-45990 GCF_000690775.1 Eurypyga helias
ATGAGGCTTGGAGCAACCTGGTCTATGGAAGGTGTCCCTGCCCATGGCAGGGGGGTTGGAACTAGATGGTCTTTAAGGTCCCTTCCAACCCAAACAATTCTGTGATTCTATGATTCTACAACTCTGTGCCATGTCAAATACATGAAACTATTTTAAATAAACTTCAATTATAAAGTAACCCCAAAGTGTAGTTACTGAAGCCATGAAAACACCTACAGTTATTTTAATGCAATACACTTTCTCTGTAGATCTCTAACTCAAAATCAACTTGGTTCTTTGAAGAAAAGAAACCATCTTTACAGCAGTGCTTGTAAGAATCTTTCCCTCAAAGCAACAGTATTTAGTTATAAATGAGAACTGTTACCGTAACATGAGTCTTGGGAGAGCGTGCAAGTCCAGCAAATTAATACCCTGGAGCATTTTGCACAATATATTTGACAATTGTTAAAAAATAAAAAGACTCCTAAGCAACACACAGTGTTCTCAGCAACTTTTCCAAATAGATTTCCTGTTACTCAGAAGTTGTCAATGTTCTCATGCAGTTCCTTTATGAAGTCAGTGTCAACAGATGTGTGAAAATAGACTTGAAATCAAATGTTAAATATATACCATATGCAGAAAGAAGGCGTGGTCAGAGATGTGCATAAATGAAATAATTTGCCCTAGGTTGGTGAAGCTTCTTACCAGAAACATCACAGAAATGTTATTCAAAACAGCAAATGGAATTTCAGAAAATATTCCAAAGAAAATCAGGATTTTTTTCCAAAAGAGAAGCACAAGAAGTACAGGTCTTGAATAAGACTGAGCGAATAGGAAGTTAAAATGCATTTTCACAAGCTCAGTGTCAGAGGGCAGTATTTCCTGGACATGCCAGAGGAATGACACAGAGGAAGGTCACCACAACCCAGCAGTAATAAAACCTCCAAAGCTGCAAGATGATGAGGCTATGATAAATGGTGAAAAACCTTCGTTTTATACAGAAAACTTGGTTTTGAAACGTTTCCCTCATCTAGGTGACTGACGCTCACATGACCCAGCCCTGCACATCCAAAACGACCATCTTTTCAAGAGGTAAGCAGGTGCTGCTGGGCAGCCACTTGTCTCGTTCTAAAGAAAATACAACATAATTCCATCCTGTAAACAGAAACACAGTTCAGATGGAGAAACAAAAGCATTTCTACCAATGATCTGGAGTGTCTTTTCTACACATAGCTTGGCAAGCTTGTGATCTTGTACTTTAACACAGAACGGGTGAAGTATTAAAAAAACCCTCAATAAATATTGAAAATCTTTGCTTTGATGGCAGGTTGGGATTTATTCCAAATTACTCAAGTGCTAAAAAACTGCTTACAAGTTTAACACCCAAGCTACTTTTGAAGCACATGCATGGCTTTTGATCCAGAGTTTCTACTCGAGATTCACCTCTCCTTTCTGCACTGATTCCTGCAGCGTGGACCTACAGCAAATGCTGAAAGTCATAGAAACACAGAATCACAGGATGGTTTGGGTTGGAAGGGACCTTAAAGCCCACCCAGCCCCACATTCTGCCATGGGCAGCAATACCTTCCACTACTCCAGGTTGCTCCAAGCCTCATCCAGCCTGGCCTTGGACACTTCCAGGGCTGGGGCATCCACAGCTTCTCTGGGAACCTGTCCCAGTGCTCCCACCCTCTGCGGGAAGAATTCCTTCCTGATGTCCCATCTCCATCTCCCTCTTTCCGTTTAAACCCGTTACCCCTTGTCCTGTCACTCCCTGACCTTGGGAAAAGTCCCCCCTCCCCAGCTACCTTGTAGGCCCTTGCAGTTACAAGAGAAAGGATCAGCAAAGCCTGAATCCGTGGAATAATCCACTGATTAACATGTTCAGTATTTCAGAGCAAGACACACGTCGTCAGTAGTAACGTAATACAATTTTTCTCCTCTGCATTCTTAAACTACAAGGAGAGTCGATGAGCTGTAAACCAGTTGTTAAAGTCCTGTTCAGACCTGACCGTTGTATTTACATTTTTGATCGTTCTCCAGGCATCGTTAACAACTCAATAAAGCAGAAACAGAAGTATTTTCCTCAAACGTGTGGCATGACGTTGTTACTGTGTAAAATAAGCCAGACCTGCAGGCTCTGGCTGCACAGAGGCTTGCCAACACAAGCTATCACAAGCTCAGTGCATACGAATACACGACGAAGGTATTCCGACGTAAATGAGATGTTTGGGAATGACTGTTTAGTGAGATGAAAGCCCCAGCCTGGCAGCACCCCAAATATTCTGATCAGGAAGCACTGAATACAATATTAAGAAATTAATTATGAATATGTAGACATTATATGTAAGTGTATTTAGTTAAAAGATTCAAACCCAGAGGAAGTTATCCTCCCCCTCTACTCTGAGCTGAGGCGTCCCCTGGCGTGCTGTGTCCAGTTCTGGGCTCCTCAGCTCAAGAAGCCCAAGGAGCTACTGGAGAGGGTCCGGCTCAGGGCCACGACGAGGATGAAGGGCCTGGAGCACCTTCCCCATGCGGAACGGCTGAGAGAGCTGGGGCTGTTCAGCTGGAGAAGAGGAGGCTGAGGGGGGATCTTATCAATGACTATCAGTATCTGAAGGGTGGGTGTCAGGAGGATGGGGTCAGGCTCTTCTCAGTGGTGCCCAGTGACAGGACGAGGGGCAGTGGCCATAAACTGGAAAGCAGAAGGTTCAGCCTGACCATGAGGAAACCCTTCTTCCCTGTGAGGGTGACCGAGCACTGAAGAGGCTGCCCAGGGAGGTGGTGGAGTCTCCTTCCCTGGAGACTTCCCAAAGCCGCCTGGACTTGTTCCTGTGTGATCTACTCTAGGGGATCCTGCTCTGGCAGGGGGGTTGGACTAGATGAGCTCTAGAGGTCCCTTCCAACCCCTTCCACTCTGTGAAGCTGTGTGAATTTTGGGGGAAGATATTTTAAGCCAACCTGAATGATCTACACCAAGGTAAATTATTGAATGTCCTTTTCCAACAGAAGACAAAATGGTATTTTCATTATCTTTACAGTTGCTGCCAAGTAAATTCAAAGAGAAGCTAGCGTCAAGCCGATTTTTAATCCACTCACTTCCTATCTAGTGAGGTGCGAGTCAGCACACTTGTAGGTGAACAAGGAACGTGTTAAATATGCTGTATCTATGCCAGTCCCTGCATAAATGAGCTCTGTTTCCGTGCGGGTGGTGAAGGTAAACGTACAAAGGAATACTGTAACTACAGCAAAGCAGCTTCTTTGAGCTCAATGGCAATCTTTTTTTTTTTTTTCCCCCGGCATGAATTATTTAAGTATCAAAATTATCCTGGAAGTGATCACTTATTTCTGATTCTGGCTGCTTGACAAAGAAAACAAACCACGCCTGTGTCAAGATTCTGTTTTCTGTATCTGCCATTTTTAATTTAAAGGAGAAAACGCCGTAACATTTTGGGTTTTTAAGTTGACAGTCAATTATTAAAAAATGATCCCAACAGTTTCACTGGGCTTTACTCTGATGGATGACTAACACGGTTCCAGATTACACCGTGCAGAACTCTCAGCTGCAGTTTCTCTTTCCAAACATGCATAGTGAGTAGAACTGAACATCTCTTGATCGCTCTTCTCTAAAGATCTTGGACTGGCTAAATGCACTCATGAGAATGCTATCTGGGTGGCAACAGGAAAAACTGTCTCCATGAAAACTGTCTAGTTTCTTTTAACCTAATACCACTCAGAAGCCACCAAAAATAACAACCCTTCAGTTCTGTCATTATTTTGGAAGCAAATCCTATGCCTGGGAACATACATAGGCTGTAAGTATCCAGTTACAAAGGATCATTCAGTTAAAACTTACCCGGCTGGAAGTCTCCAGTAAAAACTGGAATGTGTTCTGTACAGCTTGGCATGTCTCTAGTTCAGTCCTGCTTAAGGTGATCATATACGTTTCCATCAAGAGCCTGTGTTGAGGGAAAGAAGTTCAGAAAATGAAGAAAAGCAGTATGTACTTCTGTATAGGATTCATTAGTATCCATGTTTAGATGTTTAAGATGTTCATACATTTTTTTAAACACATATTCCCTTATAATTATTTGCCTGGATGGTGGCAGGTGGATGTCTTTCATTTTTGGGGAGGGATGACAGTGCTTTATTTCCATTAGATGGCACCCCAGAGCACCGTAACAGCATCACCTGAGAGTAAATGGTTGCCATCCAGTTGTGTAATACAGCCACAGCAGAGCAGTGAGGTCAGGTTTGAATAAGGGAATACGCTCAGGGAGATGTCATTTATGTCAAGAAGGGGACTTTGTAGGTGCAAGGGTAGGGGGTTTCCACCAGCCAGGTCACCGTACCGCACTCCCAACGATGTTACCAAAACACCAAACATCTGCACGTTCCAGACACCCGTCTATCTCCTTATTAAAAGCTGCTCATCAGTAGCTGCCATTTCACATAAGCACAACATCTCTCTTTTGGGCAGAGAAATACCAAATATATAACAAAAATGTATCATAAACTTAATAGTTACCCGAGGATGACATCACAGTTTCAACTCAAAAGCCCTTTTGTAACCAAAGCTGTAACATCCCCTCGCACGGCCTCGGTTACACATGGGTGTAATGAGAGTTCTGTATTAAACATGTACCACTGTCACAGTGACTGACAACTTCATTTAAATATTTGACTCCAGATATATTTAAATACATATTATAGACTTATATATGTTATACATAATACGTTACACACTATACATTGAATATTATATAGTATACAGTATATAAATACACAATATACAATGTATAATGTAACATATTTTCTATTGTTTGATACATATAGATATATGATACATATTTAAATATGCCAAATTTCACAGATATTCATTGAGCAACCTGGTCTAGTGGAAGGTGTCCGGGCCCGTGGCAGGGGGTTGGAACTAGATGGTCTTTAAGGTCCCTTCCAACCCAAACCTTTCTGTGATTCTATGATTCTATGATTTAAATAATACCTTCACTGAAACAGTACATACCAGATTTCAATGTATTCAAGAATGTATTTCTGTATAAAATTCCATTTGATTACTTAAATAATCCTGAAAAGTCGGGAGCGGGGGGGAAAGGTGAAACCGTGCACACCTTAAGACACAGTTTCTGCCCCAGTAAAGTCAAACCCAACGTTTAAAACGAGAGGAACAGACACATGTGAAGAGGACACCGGACAGAGGTTAAGTTTCACCCACCATTGGCGCACGGCTACAGCAACCGCCAGATGAAATTAAACTTACAGAGACCCGTGGTGAGATGCTTCGAGGAAAATAATAAAATGGTGCGACTGGAATTCTGGTGTCCAAAACTGTACATCCAGAATTCACTTTATTCTACGTTGCTTTCTTCATCCTCCGCTTACCAAGTGTCAAGTAATTCCTCGCACATGCTGATTTTCTCCTTCCACCGTTGAGGATAACCAGCCTCAAACTCGGTGGTGCAGAACTACAGCCACCCCACAATGAACAAGCAGGAGGCCACACCAAGCCAGCAGCAAACCTGGGAATTTCTTTCAAGGCACCACAGCGTAGCCGGCTCACTCAGCCATGCTGCCTGCTACCCCATCACAGACCGGTCTGGAGGGGCCAGCAGCCAGGGCACCTCTGGAAGCCCCCAGCCACGGGAAAGCTCTTTTAGGCGAAGGAAGATGCAGCGTATGGTCAGGGAAGAGCTACAGGTTGATGTCTCCAGGCTCTTACAAGCAAGGTCAGCGTCCCCTGACCTTAACAGCCGTTAAGCGTAAAAATATTCTTATTAATTACATAATATGAGCTTATGGCTGGGATGTTCATTTGTCACAGATGTCAGGAAATTCCCAACCCCAAATCCAGGAAAACCTACAGCCACAAACAGGCAGCTTCAGGTCCTGTTTCTCTATAGGCACAGCTTTACTGGAACTCCGGTGAAGTTCCTCAGGGGTCGGTGTTGGGACCGGTGCTGTTTAACATCTTCGTTAGTGACATGGATGATGGTATCGAGTGCACCCTCAGCAAGTGTGACATGACACCGAGCTGTGTGGTGTGGTGACATGCTGGAGGGAAGGGATGGCATCCAGAGGGACCT
>NW_010264795.1:46131-47573 GCF_000690775.1 Eurypyga helias
CTCCTGGTGGGGGGCAATCCCAGCACAAGGACCGGCTGGGTGGAGAGTGGATAGAGAACAGCCCTGAGGAGAAGGACTTGGAGTACTGGGGGATGAAAAGCTGAACATGAGCCGGCCGTGGGCGCTGGCAGCCCAGAAAGCCAACCCCATCCTGGGCTGGATCAGAAGTGTGGCCAGGGGGGCGAGGGAGGGGATTCTGTCCCTGTACTCTGCTCCACCCAAACCCTTCCCACCCAAACCAGCCTGTGGTCCCTTCCCACCCAAACCAGTCTGTGATTCTATCATTCAACTCGTCTTGCCATGCACAGTTAGTTGATAAGACAATGTCCTGGGTTGGCATGAGGGTTTTACCACTTCGTGTCCTTCTGGAACGCTAAAGGGATGAAGCCTCAGTATCACAGTATTATGAGCACCAAAATGCTGAGAGCATTTATTTTCACAAGGAATACGTAGAGTCCCGACAGCAGATCTGTCCTGCCCTTTCGGAGAACACAAACAATGTATAAAATCGCCAAGGCCAGTCATGCTCTCCAGGGAACTGCTGTACTACGATGGCAATCCCAAAACTCCCCCCAAAAAACTAGAACCTGCAGACTTTTATGATTGAGCTTATCTGTTCCTAAAGCTTTTCAGATCAAACACCGGTCTGGGGGGCAACTCCGCTAATCAATAAATAGCTTAAATTTGGCAAAGCAGTTATAAATGCTCAGTTTGCATAGCAGCTGTGATTTTTTTTTTAATTCCAGTATGCTATCAGTATTTCAGAGCTCGGTCTCCCTCGCATTCACATCAAGCCCATATGTGCTTTTTATGTTAAACCCAGCAGGAGGGGTTCACGTCATTTAACTTGAGCTTTCTGCAGCACCGACATCTACGTCGGAGTTTGTCACTCCAGGTCCTTCTTAGAGTCAGCGGAGAGGAGCTGGGAGTCCTGCGATTCGCCTCCCTCTACGCGAGATGGCTAAAATAGGTCAGATGCAACGCAGCATGCGACGTGCCTGTTCCTCTTCACTGACCGTAAATAGCGCCCAGACGATTAGCTTAGATACACACGGCCGTCATACACGGCTGGGCGAGACGAAGCCCATCTCAACACGTGTTTATCCTCTGCAACTATTATCTACTGAGCGCTAGGAATTCACTTTTCCCTCTGCAGCTGTATTTTACAGCTCTAGGAATGTGACGATGTCTGAAGTTTGATTTCATTTTCCCCACGCTCCTCTTGCAACGACCACAGCTCTGAAGTTTTGTGCTAAAATGCCAGAATACCCCCGCAATGCGATACAGAGATATATAAAAAAAGGCATATAAGAAAGTACATCAAACTTTGTCAAAACATTAGGAAGCATATAAATCTGTCAGCATGGGAAAACTGCATCACAGCCTTTCTCTTTTCATTAATTAAAAGCGGTTTCAATATGATGAAGTTCTTCAATACCAAC
>NW_010264796.1:0-7949 GCF_000690775.1 Eurypyga helias
CCCCCCCCAAATTTCCTCTGGAGGAAAAAACCAAAGTATTAGTAGGTTCTACTTAAAGTTAAGAAATTAGTTGTTATAAAAGGGACATGAAGAGTATATTCAAATATTCCAAGAAATTACTCAGTCCCAAGAGAAGTCAGGTAGTACTTTTACTTGAATACAACCAAGGATTACGCCAAGACAAATCAGTTTAAGAACCCTCACCATTGTAGCTGACAGAAGATATTCAGAAAATATTTAAGGAAAAAAAAAAGAGAGAGAGAATATAAAGAGTTATAAATAATTACATCTAAGTAATTATATACTAATGTACCTGCTGGACATGCAAATATTTATGATAAGAGAACTTGTAAACCTTGAATGCTATTAAAAAATCTCTCCTCATTATCTTTCTAATATGTCATCTAAAATTATTAGACTGAATCAAATTTAATGTCTACAAGCAGACTTTTTTTGTAACTTGTTTAGACAGAGCTATGCATGTCATTGTGGACGATTAGGTAGCTCATGTGAAATTCTTTTGATCTTCATGTATGGGACTGAGCTTGTGCTAACCACTTATCTTGGGAGGCTAGAAAAGATACTGATGGATGGGAGAAATAATCTTCACATGCTAATAGTCTATTGGGTTCTCAGAGTGCTTCTAGATTAGTCAGAGGTAAAGAAGACACAGTATTAAGTCCCAAAATGCATTTTGGAAAGTCTGCTAATGCTGTACAGCATTTCAGTAGACATTTCTTCTCATCCTTAAGACAAAAACCTAATGGTCCTACACAGCTGAGCCAAAGATCTGAGGCACAAAGTTTAGACATGACAGCCCCTGTTCCCAGGACTTCCAGTCTTTTTTTTATTTTGCTGAAATGGAAAAGCCCAAAATCCCTGGAGCAATGATCAACACTCAAAAGCCTGGAGCTTAGCTTGAGGTTCACAGCACCAATGCCGTCATAACAGCAGTAAAACTCAATGAAAGCTTTGCAGAGCTCAGTGGCAATAGGGCTTGCAAACTGCATACAAGTAAGAAGTAAGCTCCCAGAGTAACTGATAAAAACCTTGAAGTCAGAAATTTTTCACTGTCTTATCTCTAACCAAATCCATTTGAAAAATCAATATTTTCAGAAAGAAACTCTACATTATCTTCTACCAGCTGTAGCTCATCTGCACATATTTTTTGCTACTTTTCAACTGCTAGTTACATACCAAATTAATTTAGAATTCACCCTTAAGGATGAGGGCAGTTTTCTTACAGAGTTGGATAGTTGGCTGTTTATTTGGCACATTTCAGATGAAGCTGAAAGAGATGAATGAGGTCTTGGAAGCAGTGACCATGTTCTGTCCAAGCTAAAATACCCTGTTTCTCAGCAGGACTAAACATCCCAGGAAGAGTTATTCTAACATGGCTATATTGTTTCAAGTACCTGAGCTATCTTATCAATACCTAGTTTGGGTATAGCTACATGGCACTGCAACATCACTGTTAGACTTGGCCTTTGTTTGCAGACTACTCAGTCCGAAGCAAAGATTAGAACTGATTTTCACTGACAGTTACTGACACAAACATTATTATAGTGCTATGTTTTTAAGCTTAGCCATCAAAACAATCATTCCCTTCAGTACAAAGAACCTTGTTAGTCCTGTCATACTTTAAATCATACTTCCACCCCTGCGCTACTCCAACTTCCTATCAGAAGCGTCTCAAAGCAGCTTTGCAGTGGGCGTGTGCTTCATAATGAAAGGACCTATTTCTGAATGCCTTCAGTGTGTTTTGACAACTTACTATTATATTAATTTAAATTCAAACAAACAATACCTACTTGTTCCCTACAGGAGAAATGAACAAGAAACAGCAGACAAATGCCTAAGATGAACTCCGGTTTGAACTCAAACTTTGCCCAGGGAAACATTTTATTCCCCCAGAGCAATGTATCAAGAGAAGCTCATATTTGTTTTACAAATAAGGAACTGGCAGTTCATGCCAAACCAGGAAGAACTGCCCAGCCTCACACACTGAGCATCAGGCACGTGGATCTGGCCCCTGAGGTTGCAGTCCTCTAAGGTGAGGACCATCCCTCGCACACCCAGGCACTCAGTGCCACAGCTTCTCTGCTGTCTGCCCGATGTGAACCCAGGTCCCCAAAGCCATGGGAGAAGACATGGCACTTCACAATAGCCACAGTATGTCTTGTCTTTGTGCCACGTATTGGACCCTATGACAAAAAGGCCTCTCCTATTAGAGGTCAGGAGCCTTAGCTGCAGTTAAGACTTACTTCTCCCTTGCACAACCAGGCTAACACTTCTGCATGAGACAGAGCACACCACCATCTCACACTTAGGCAAGAAACATGTGCCAAAGGACAACGAAACAAGGCTTGCCAAAGCCACACAATACCGGTGAAGAAGGTAGGAGCTGGATCCAGGAATCCTGAAACAGTTCCCTAAGAAAGCAATCTATTACTATAAATGTGGTGATTTTTTCTATTATTTTTTTACCATTTCCTTACCATAAATATAGATAGGGTACAAAACATCGAGGAGACAGATACAGTAAAACAGAGCAATGTATTTTTAACACAGCAAATTATTATGGAAAAGTATTTACACGATTCCTCTCACAATAGTCTAATGCAATTAAGAATAAGATTTTAACAACATGAGAACTGTAAAGGCACAGCAGCAAAATAGTACTGGCATTTGTAGGCAATCTAACAGTAAGCTTGTTCTGTATTTGTAAAGACACTAGTAATTTGAAGATACACAGAAAACCTGCAAAGCAAAATTGCTTCTACATTTGAAAAAAAAAAAAAAACTCCACCAAAAAAACCCAAACAGAAAAAAGCCCCAAAACCTAGGACCCTTAATACTCAATATTTCAAAGAATAAAACCGCTTACTTCTGTGATATCTCTGGATCAAAAAATGTAAAATTTAGTATACTTCTTTAGAAAATATAATCCCATGCCCCTAATTACCATCTAAAGATGTCTGTTTCTACTAACATATCTATACCAGGTACTCCTGACTACAGCATGTTAATAATGGATGTTTTGGGTAAATCTTCAATGAGTTTTGTTCTTCTTTGAGCATAGAAAAAGAAGAAAAAAAATCAATTCAACTGAGGTATTTAATTTTACAAGAAACATTGGACAATCTTCTAAACCAATGTGTTATTTGAAACTAAAAATTAGTTTCATTTAAAAATTCTCATAGCCTCAAGCTTTTTTGAATTGTATATACAGCCTCTCTTTTTCAGCTGAACCTACAATTTAACACAGTTCAACAGCACACAATATTTTATAAAATATTTTCTGTGAAAAAATAACCCCAACAGAACCCTACCAAAACTCAGTTACCTTGTGATTACATTTAATTTCTGGTCAACACTTTTTTCTTTGAATTTGTCAGCTCTTACCAAGACTCGTAATTTAATGGCTTAATCTGTTCACTGCCTTTCAAAAGAAGTGACAATTATTTTGAGACCAGTTTCCCAGGGTGAATGTGGTTTAAGCTACCACTGTGTCTTCCTCATCTATTCCCTCCCCTCCAAGTAATCCTGATTCCACTGGTACTCCAGAGGGTTAAATATAACTCTGTTTCATACAAAAAGGACAAAATCACTCTAAAAGTTTTGTAAAAACTGATAGACCCTGTGAGTGAATAGCTACTTAGTGCCCCTAATAGAGGAAAGGCTAAACTTAGTGCCCCTAATAAAGGAAAGGCTTATTCTTTATTAGAAATCAGAGACCGTGCAAAAGAGAAAAACAGTGCAAACCAGGCTTCATTGCTTGCTCACAAAACAAGCTATTAGCTCTTGCTTACCAAGTTACAAACAATTTAGGTTAGCCGGGACAGAGGAAGGCTTATCCCTATGATCTCTGATATGTCAATTTCTTTCAACTTGCAGTATAACTGCTATATGAACTGCTCACCAGCTAACCGAGCACAGTTGAATTAAAAAAATATATATACCAGATAAGGATACCTGTATTTATTTGCACTGACCTTACTTTCATTCCATCCCACTAGTACTCCAGTGCCTCAGACAAGCTTTTAAATTTCATGGGTATGATTTGCTTCAAAGTCATTACCTCAAACAGTTAGATCAAACAGTATTCAGGTTAGAGGAAATAAATAAACAAACATATTTCAAAAGTGCTATTTACAAATATTTCTGTATAGTAAGTCAAGTACAAAATGGAAGTCAGATTTTTCAGTGCAAAGGGATTGGGCCAGAAAGACTTCCCTCACCTCAGACACGACAGAGCCAGTAAGCTAAGTAAAAATAAAAACAAGCTAAAGTTTGAAATGTTATGTAACACAGAAGAGAGGATTTAACACAAGAGATTGTACTATACAGGAAAAGTTACATGATGACTCATGATGACGTGAAGGACGTCGGCATAATTAAAGACAGTTAGTCTGCAAACCTATTTAATCCTCCAGTATGCACTAACTCTGCTACAGAAATCTAAGTTTTAACTATGTCTACATTATCCTTGATCACTGTTCTTAGATTCTTGATTATTACCAGTTCAAATGATATTGCTGGGGCTGTGTAGAAGCAATATGTTATAGGATAGTAAGCATTTTAACCAATTTAATTTAATCTCATTTCATTTTTGCAAATTATCCTGCAACAAATATTGACCTTTTGGCAATTATTGAGCATAAATTTTCAAACATGTTGGGAAACAAGATTTCCATCTAGCAAACATTACAAACCACTCATTTCAACAGTGCCTGTAATGACATAGCTAGCATGAATAAATGTAGGTCTATACAGATACCTATTTGTTATACTTAGGCAGTCATCAGAGGCTAATGCACATCTCAGCTCGACCTCGCTGGTGTCACTGCTAGAAGTTAATACATCTTTCTCCTTACTGTAAAGGAAGGTGAAGAGAAATAGCTGCCATGGAGATACTACAGAGTAAATGTTTAAACTAACCAGAGATTATCCAAACCTAGGTAACCACCCATCTAAATCAGAATATTATTTCTGCTACTTGATGAAGTGACTGAAATCCCAGGTAAACTGAAGAGAAACTATTTGGATCACAGAGTATAAGTACCTGTTCTGATCTGGAGTTAGCTTAAGAATAACAACTGATCTTCCTCAATTCAAGTGAGCAGAAACTTCTGGCAGCAATATTCCAGAAAAATAAACAATATAAAAAGTGATTAAAAGTAAGATAAACATTCTAAATTATTTTCACCAACCTTAAATGAGCTAAAACTTCATTTATACTGGGCATTCATATCTCAGGCACAAACTTACTTTTAATCAATAAGATTATGAATTGGGTTGAAAGTGGGAATAGAAAGATGAAAAGAAAAACATATTTCATTACTAGTTTCCCAGCACAAAGAGTTATGTTTTTCAATTTAAATGCAAAGTTTTCATATTGTAGGGACAGAAGTCAGTATTACAATGTCAACTTTTGCCAGTGGTTATCTTTAAACACGGACAAATTTTTTCATCCATCCTCAGTCTAGAAAATGATTATGGCACATCACTAGTAATAATGTAGGCCCTTATTTTATAATGATAAAAGTGATCACTGAACATTTGGGCGTGGAGGATATTTGCTTGTTTGAATTAAAATATTAATACTGCTTTTTCATATTTTACATAAAAATAAATATTTTATGTACTTCATAGTTTACATAAAAAACTGTTGGCCACTAAACATCTGTAGCAGAGAACTGCAGTGACAAAATGCAATTGAGAGGACACTTTCCAGTGTACTCTCATTTCCCAGATTAAACATAAGCACCTGTGATTGTCCCACAGTCTCAAAAAAAGGAGTGGACTCACTCGGCAAGTGATGTTAATTGCATTCTCTGAGTTCAGGAACTTGGAGAGCATTTCTATGGTTTAAATTAAGCCTCCTCACCAGGGACCAACTTCAGAAATGGATTGAAGACGTTGCAGTTATATAAATGGGTACCTTATTCTGGCTCATTAATATGCATATTGCACTAATCTAAACTCCCTTTATACTCTCTCTAGATTTCCCCAGGCAATCCTATATTTTTTCCTCTCATTTTCATGAATTTATCAATATGTTACATCCCACTTTAACTTGGTCCAGTGTATTAGTATGAAAAAGAGTAAAAATATGTTTAATTTCTAAGATGAAAAAGTAGAATAGTGGGTAAAGGGTCATAAAGGAACAAAAAGCAATAGGTAAATGATATAATTACATTATGCTTCATCCAGCTGAATTTGCACTAGTTTCTCAGTGCATTATCAACTTCATATGTATTCTTTTAAATGTTGGTAAATGGAGGGATGAAATTATGCTTGAGGTGTCAAAGTGAACAAAGAGCTAGTAACTGAATCTCTTAAGCTATATTAAAGGATTAAAATAGTTATAAAATTTCAGACTCATTACATTTCAGTAAAACACCCTGTTTTGTGTCATCTCATGTTAAGAATAATATAATCTTTGACTTGAACTCTGGTTGTTTTCTTACAGACATGTTGATTATGTAACACTAGTTTTTCCAAAACCTTATCTACTATCTTGTTGTTCTTAAGTAAGGCATTAGAAACGGCTTATAGGGAAGGGCTGAACACACCCACAAAACATTTGTAATATAACGTAAAATGAATCTGTCACTTTTTTTGCCACAATTTGCTAAACTTGCTCATGGATAGCAGGGAGATAGGTAAATTCAAAGAAGCAAAGGCTATTTGGAGTTATTAAGGACATGGTAATCTTGAGACACATAGAGAGAGGCTGACAAAATGTTTAGAAAATTTTTACTATATTCTTGTCCTCTTCTCATTACTCTTTCTTAGGCATCCATTTATGGCCACTGTTAGAGTTGAGATACTAAAGAAAATGAGTGGTTGCCCTTTGTCCTCTCGCTGGGCACCACTGAAAAAAGTGTGGCCTCAACCTCTTGACACTTGCCCTTTAGATATTTATAATCATCAATAAGATCCCCTCTCAGTCTTCTCTTCTCCAGCCTAAATAGACCTAGCTCTCTCAGCCTTTCCTCATAAGAGAGATTTTTCAATCAATCCCTTTTGGTCAGAAAAGTGGATCTGTAATTTACTGAAGATGAACTATTAGAAAGGAAGTAATTGTCCTGATAAAACGTAAAGCATGTACTTCTAATGATTTTTTTTTTTTAAAGATGCTTTCAATACCATACCCCCCAATGTCTCATTGCCAAGACAAGAGACACATGGTCAATTTGTCTAAGAATTACTTCTTTGAAGCAGCTTAGTTACTATATGGGTCTCTAACGAATCTCAACATTCTATTCCTGCCTGAAAACATCTGTTCTCTGGAAGGGAAAAAAACTTAAAACCTTTTATATATCTCTTAAAGAAAGGATTCTGCCCTGCTAAATTACCATTCAATGCACTGTAACCAAAAGAGACTGCTGAACTTGTGAATTAATGGATATAGACCTTGCCAGGATCATAAAGATGAAGAGAAATCCCTCAATTGTTTTATGAATGTTTCTTGTTGCCCTTCATAAACAAAGTTATTATGAGATCTTTCAAATACTCTTGACCATACTTGTGCTTCTGAACTTTTTAATAGGGTATTGATGCCTTTTGAAAGTTTCACACGCATTTAAAAATCCCACTGAAATTCCTGGATAAGTAACTTAAATCTTAAAAGTTATCAATAATGAAGAATGAATTTTTTTAAAAGTTAATGCAAAGAATTAATTTTGTTCAAAATCATTAATGCAATGAGTTAAAAATGTTTCATAAGGGGATAAACAGAAAAAATAAGTATTTTTTTCTATAAGAAAAGAATATAGAAAAAGTTGCTAATTTTTCCACTGTTTCTGCTGAGCCATAAAATTAGTTTTATTCAATGCTTTCTAGCAAGTAACAGAGTTGCAGTATTATTCCTTTAAAGTAAATTTCCATTAAACTCTTGTTTTTACCTGAAAAAATAGCTTTGAAAATACAACAGCCAAAAG
>NW_010264796.1:7976-17193 GCF_000690775.1 Eurypyga helias
TAGTCATGCAGAAGAACCTCAGGCTGACATTCATCCCACGTTACACACTCAACTCCGTTATCTTCACGGCCATTGCCACAATACAGTCCTCTCTCACCAAGGCAGAGCGACAGGCATTCACAAGAGATGATACAACTCACCAGTGGGCTCCACTGTCTCTCAAGGGGCCTCTCTCACTTTCCTGCCTATATGCAGTACCTATGAGGTAACCAGGATTCCAGCTTGGACCTCTTCATGCAGTGCCTAAAGCAAAGTGGGAGGAATACAGGGTGAGAAGAGTAGTGCCTCATGAAAGCCAAGTAGCCCCAAAGAATCAGGTCTTAGCTTTTGTTTTGCACAAAGAACAAATCTGGAAGTTAAACCTTCTGTGAAAGGCAGTAGCAATTAGCCAACCCACCTACCCTCTAGGGACACAAATGGATCAATCTTAAATTATCCTACTAACAACTGATGGGCCGTTTTATAGATGCAGAAAACATTCTTCTAAGACAAAATTTGCCCATGAAGATTCCAGGATAGAGGGGTTTTTTGCCTCCCAAATACCTTTATCTCTATATTTAACTTTATGACATAACTCATATACACTTCCATTATTTTACAGAAGGGGAGATTTTTAAAGATCCAAAGTGGACTCCTATTGACTTTCAGTGCAAATTGGGCACTTTTAATTATCTCCCACCAGATAGATATATGTCCTTACTTCTTCTGTACTTTAAAGAAAATAAGAGTTCCCCAGGCATTAGGTCATTAATGAAAGTGTTCTTTTTTCTTGTGCTAGATACTGGGTCATGGTTAGTTAATGTGGATATTTTTAAAAACCATCATTAAATATTCAACATGACTTATTACAGAAAAACCAGTAGCAAAACAATCTTTCAGATGCAAAAAAGCACAACTTTCAACATGTGCAAAAATGGCTAATTTAAGGCTATTTACTTTTTAAAAGTCTACAATTCCTTTTTTCATTATTATTCTTCAACATTTCAAGACTCCTTCCTCCACTCAGCCTCAGCTCCTCCCCTCCCAAGCAGGCAGAGGACCACAGATTTCTGCAGTGATTTGTCCTTTTCCAAAACAAACATTGCATTTTGAATTGGTTTCAGGGCATAAGCAATTCACAGCTGCAAAAGCTCAGCTGGAATACTGTAGAGCTGATACTGCACAAGCATTATCATTTCTACTTCCAGTAAATTAAAGGCTGCAGCTCATTTGCATGTGCCTTTTCTGTGTAGTCATTTTTTCCCCCGTTTTTGTTTTATGGTTTTGTGGTTTGGTGTTTTCTTTGTGGTTTTGTTTTTCTGGTTGTGGGGTTTTTTTTGTTTGTTTGGGTTTTTTTTAGTTTGGTTTGGGGTTTTTTTCCTGTGGACTAGTAGTCAAATGCTCAATCAATTAGCAAGTACTGAGAATTGGATGATTTTCTGGTTTTACAGCTCAGCTGGTCCCAACAACAAGGAAGAAGGCAGGTGCCTTTATGCAATTATATTATTGCATATGGTGTTGTGCCCCTTTGCATATTTCAATGCCTGCTGCAACTCTAAAAAAGAAATTATTAAGACTGAAAAAATCTAACAGGATTTAAGAATTTAACAAGTGCTTCCTTGTAGTTAAAATTTATTATTGTAATTGCTCAATTAATAATGTCCCTAAATTTTGCAAAGCTCAAGGTTCGGCATACAAAGGTAAGACTCAAGAGAATCTACAGTCTGAAATATTGCTGAATCTTATTTTAAAGATACAGGTCAGGTTTAAGTCTAGTACTTATATCTTCTAATAAAAGCCTGGTCCATACTTGCTTAAGAAAAAGAATAGTAGCCATGAATCAGATGAAACAGCCATTTTCCATACTGTACACAAGTATATCAGAATAAGGATCTCAAATTTGGAATCCACTGCTATGAGTAACACTGTCTAATGTGATCTCAGATGTCATATAAGATTGTAAACTGATTGCAGTGATAATAAACACGTTTTTCTGGAATGAAGAAGCACCCCAGGAGGTGGTATAAATTGCCAGCAATTCTGTTGCATTATTCCCAAATGATATATAAGCTGCTAAGTGAAGTAGTTTATTAAATATTTAAAAAAAGCTGCTGCCAATGTGAAGCCGTAAACTGCAGATTAAATTGTAAATATTTAGTATGCATGAGACTAGTGCAAAAGAGACATGGTATAAATAAATAGTGTTTGATAACTATAATTATGGCATTGGGGCCAGACTGGGCATTAGTACAACATTTAACCTGCAATCCTACTCTTCTTTTGCCTACAAGAAATACAGTAACTCTAGAAGTTTTTTCTTTCCTGTTTTTCATAATAAACATTTTCCAAAACCTCCTAGAAATCAGTATTTATTTAACAGCTAGTGTAACTATACTATATGATGTAAATATAGCTCTTTTGTTTGCATATGATTAATAAATCAGTTTTGACTTCTGCAGATATATATTATGAGTAAATATTTTCCAATTAGTTTATTAGTATGAATGCCACCTTATGATTATCCATAAAATGTCAACTTTGACAGTTCACTATTGGCTGCTTTTGGTAATATGATGTTTTATTACTCCTTTCTTGAAATTTTGAAATACTTGAAAGCAGGATGACATGGACTGACAAATTAAACCAAGAACACAAAAATACATCTCAAAATGAGTTTTTTAGTAGTTTACTTTTTGTTTCAGACTTAAAAATCCTCAAAACTTCCATAATTCTTAAGAAACTTACAAAAGAATACGCAAAACATTTGCACTTTTCTTTGAGAAAATGTTTGTGAAGCACTTAATTTGATCAGCTCTTTCTTAAACAAAATTACTTCTGGGATCTCAACAATTATCCCAGCATCCCCTGCCTTATGTAGGCAGAGTCACTTCAGGTTTCCCTGCCACAAACTGGTAGGTTGCAAGGGAGGGAAGGTAATGCAATTTGCCTCAGGATGGCATATGACCTTAAATGAAATAAAGCATTGTTTCAACTTGCATAATTTCAGCCACTATGATGAGGCACATTGATTGAGAAACTGCCAGCCCATGCTCTACTGGCACTAGGCAAAACCAAATTTTGCTGACTCAAGTAGATGGACGCTGTTATTTTGCCTTTTCCACACGCTGTCAGCAAGAGTCGCCGTTTCTCACCCCCTGCCTGTCCCATCCCAAACATTTTAACTATTCCCTTAGCAGTAGGAGCCATTCTGTGCTGGTTTTATTAAATGAGCTGTATATCCATTTATCTGAGCCACCCTGTGCAGATGTGTAGTCTTTCTCTTCACATGTACATTATATCTACCTTTAGAGAGATTTGATGTCGTGGAGGCAATTATGCTCTGCAGCACATCTCAGCATCCTGTTTCTTGGTTATCTACATATCCGTGCTCACTGAAGAGAACCTTGACCACTTCTAACTTCAAGTTCACATTTCTTACCTACAGAAATCAAAGCATAGGCAAAGGTGAAGGTACATAACTGTTTTATCTCAGCAAGAATTTGAAGGAGGTCAGGGGAACATACAGGCAATTGCTGGCAGACTGTTTTTAAAAAAAAGCAAAAAACCCTCAGAAAACCTCCAACAACCCAAACACACTACATTGTTCAGATCTTTTGCATAGGATTATACTCAGGTGGGGAATCAAATCTCCAACAAGTTGGTTGATGACCCTCCAGGAGGTGATGAAAGTCCATTTTAGTGGTCCTTAGCCACACAGGAATAGACTTTCCAGACTGTTGGTTCTAGTAAATTTTTATAAATAAGCTGAGCTATGGTCCTAAATGACCACTCCACTGCATACATGATCCATTTCTACTGATCACCTTATACTACAAACGAAACATAATCTGTGTGCAAAAAGCTCTTCTATGCAAACTTTTCTGCATCTGCAGAAACAGTTTCTGCAGACAATTAACAAGCAACTTTCCTGTGTACTGTTCGGTTAACTCTATGATAGGAACTGCCTGAGGAAGTCTGTGCAACAGCCAGATCCTCTACCCAGGGTGTTAATCAGCACATTTAAGCATATAAATATTCCCTGTCAATTGGCCTGTGGACAACAGGAGATGCCTGGGGGAACTTAGAGGACTGTCTGAAATTTCCACCTGAAGTGCTCCTATAACAATTAATCACAGCTCCGGCATGAAGCCAGGCAGGAATTTAGTCAGTCACCTTGTCTCCAGTCAGTCCATTGCTTAATCTGTGCAGATAAAAGCTGATGAGCACCTGGACCACCTGGGGAAGAGATGATGATACACGCTGCGTATACACATGAGCACAGCCCTGATAGCCAGCTACACCTCAGTTGTAGCTTGAACTTCCACTACGTTACCATTATAACAAACTCCATAAACTTTTCCACAATTTACAGATTTGGGGCAGAGATTGACTTTCAGTCCCTAAATAGCCCTTGTTCTTTATTTGGAAATTTCAGTCCATTGAGCATAAATGTCAACACTTAAATGGGATGAACCATTATCTATTTGACGATTGATTCAGCATCTTTGACAAATATAAAATCTAAGGTTTAGAAGTTAAAGAAGCAAAATTATGTCTGTTCCTTGGAAGCAGACTGACTTAGTGAATGACTTGAGGAATACTAGAAATGAAGCAAAATTTGTTTGCTCTGAAAGTTTTCAGAAATTTTTCTGCCTTTTCCCACTACTTCTCAACATTTCCCTGTTTGATATTTTTAAGACTGTGAGGATAGAGGAATACTTGAATGCCTCAAGTGTGAAGGCAGCTGATGGCTACAATTTACAAAAGGGTGAAGGAAAAAATTCGAGATATGTCCTTATTATGTTGACTTTGAACAGCCCTAGACACTCAGCAGCTCCCGCTGACCTAGACACCCAGCAGCTCCTGCTTAAGCCGCCAGGCTTGTTGCAATTTTATGTTACTAATATGGGTGCCAGTGCAGAAAATGGAGAAAAAAAAAAAAAGTAGTCATTAGGCACTTCCATTAAGTTCTAACACATTAACTTCTTATTTGCCAGTTCTATTTCAGTTTTCCTTCTTTCAGTTAATTTCTGTTTCTCTTAATCTCTGTAAAACTTTTCTAACATAAGAAGACTTATTATTAAATCAAGCAATTTTTTCCTATTTTGTGTTTTTGAACATAATTCCAGATAAGTACTCATGACCAAAGGCAAATTATCTTGTGTACCAACTCCCAGCAGCTGGTATGGAGCCTGCTTCATATTAATAAAATATAAGATTAAATGAAAGATTGAATTTTGAAGGTTTCTAATAGAAAGCTTCCCATTTGCATATGAAAACCTGTTTTAACATTTTGGACTCTTCTACTAAGTAATTTACATCATCCAAACGAGTCAAATCACTGAGGTTTTTTTCTTTACAAGATGAAGGTTAATTTCTAACAGTGAGATGTATATTTTGCACACTTGGCTAAGAATATAATGGATCAACCTGTAGACTTGCAAAAAAATCTCCATAAATATATATTTAAATCAACAATTGAAATTCTTTGCAGTGATTCTGTGGACTTAAAATAGTGGTGTCATGCAACAGAGTGAGTAATGAGTCACAAAATGTTATAGCCTCACAAGCAAGAGTTCAGGAAAAAAATGGGATATGCAACATGAGCTGGAGTCCAGTGCTCTTAAATTCCTTCAGCTTTTTTAAAGGGACACATCACTGATTAAATATTCATGAGGCAAGGGAAGGGTAGTAACAAGTTCAGCCATTGACTCACTTTGTAACTTTGAACAGTGCATGTTTAAGGGGCTGTACTACCTTAGAATCAAAGTTATAGAATCATAGAATGGTTTGGGTTGGAAGGGACCTTAAAGATCATCTAGTTCCAACCCCCCTGCCATGGGCAGGGACACCTTCCACTAGACCAGGTTGCTCAAAGCCTCATCCAGCCTGGCCTTGAACACTTTCAGGCATGGGGCATCGACAGCCTCTCTGGGCAACCTGTTCCAGTGCTTCACCACCCTCTCTGTGAAGAATTCCTCCTCTGAATTTTATATTTTCAGTTTAGATGGGAAACATTTCAACATTCACTTGGCCTGGGGATATCTTCAAACTGAGACACTGAAGAGACATCTAGAAAACTCTGTTCTGGAATACACTGTAACATAAAATGAGAGAGTCTCATCTAAGAGATCAGGGTCACATGTTTGGAAGCCTAGTACAGTGTTAGGCAGAAGAGAAATGCAACACACAACATCACTCATACATGAGGAAGGAAACATTGCCACCCTCATCAACTTTCATGAGCATAAATGTGAGCTGTCTTAGACACCCATCAGTGAATAACAATATGTTTGTCTATGTCTGGGCTTTTCAGTACTTGTGCTGAACAGTACAGTCTTTCATTAAGCGCCCAGAGCCCCTGCAGTGCCTACAGAAAGGGCTAAATGCATCTGAATGTGACCCAGTATGACTAGAAAGCCAACTAGGAACCTGCTAGAATGAAGCAACAGGAGTATACTGAGAAGCAAGGCATAACTTACAAAACCAGCTGCTCTACGAGGTTCAGGTACTTTAGGCAAGCTACTGAAAGGTGGGGCCTCCTCCATGGGATTCACTGTTCATATCCTTTCTGTGGCAAATCTGTCCAGTCCACATTTTTCTACTTTCTGGATTAAAGGGTACTGGTATAAATGTGTAGGGGAGGACAAGAGGTAAAGAAAGGGGTATTATCAAATACTTTGTGTTGCAGATATTCAGCCTCACAGGAGAGAAAAGAAAAAGTCAAGACCCACCGACTGAGTGGAATTGGTAGAAGAAAGGGAAAAAATCCTCCTGTCTACTTTTTAAAGAAATTACCTAGGAGTGGTAGGAGTTTAAGGTAAATTATGAATTCTAGTCAAAGAATTGTTTCTGTGTTTTTATGAGGTAGATAATAGATTTAAGAATTTTAAAAAACCCAAACAGTTTTTGAAGAAGGAATAAATATTGACCACAGATTTGCTTTGGGCAGAAATATATACCTATTTCTCAGTCTATGAATTTTCAGTTTACCTCAGTTTTCACAAACACTGTAATTCTTAAAATAGAAAAAAAAATCACTGTTGTTAATTTACCTAATTTAGACATTTAAGGATTATTAAACAAATTATACATAAAATGTTGGGAGTAGTAGTTACAAGCTTCAGATATATTTATACAGAATTATATAGGTCTTGGTTGTTTTCAAGCTGATATTAATGTAATTCCCCTCTTTAGTTCTGTCCTTCAAACAGTACCACAGATATGGAGACCCCATCTCTTTGTATAACCACAAAAATCATGGCACTTATTGCAGTAACCAGCCTCAAGAAAATCACTATTTTACCCCAATTTGACCCTGGAACAATCATCAAATGTAACAGCTGCATGGTGTGCAGAATAAAGAACATAGAGTATACATGGATATAAATCAGTTCCAGCTAACTTTTTATGATATGCCTCTAAACATTGTTTGTGACTGAGATGGTGATTAGCATGCTGAACAGATGGAGTTAGATGAAATACTGAATGGTCCATGAAATGGCTCATGCCACCCAGTGCTAGCACACTGGAATATAATCTGCTCACGAGAGCTTTGCTTCTGTGGAGAATGCCCCCCATGAACAGCACAGCGAAGTAGAGAAAGGAATGTTTTATAGTACTGATCCCTATTAAGAGCCATGCTCAAGGAAGCAACTGCTTCATCCACCAACTTTAAATGACAAAGTGTTTGATGATCATAATGGCAAGCACTCAAAAGCACACCAAATTTAAATATTTCCCAGGAAGGCTCAAAAAAGTTTGACAGCTGTGAATGTTCTCACAATAAAAATTAAAATATCCATGCCTTTTTTTCAGTTTCTCAGCAACAATTACTAATACTTTGTGATGCCTCTGGATAATATTTCAAAGAAGCAGATAAGTAATAAGTGCAGAAAGGCCCAGCTCCACTTCTGGGACAGATATTCACAGCTGTGTTGTCACTTAAATCAGTGACAAGAATATGACATTCCCATCACTATGTGTCAAGGTGAAAGCACAGATGTGACTTGGGGTCTCTGGGCTCTCTTCTTGGCTAAAGCACTGAGGGACTCATGTGATGTCAACATTCCACGCTTCCATCTTCCCATCTGTAAAATGGGGAAAATAAATTATACTTCAAAGAACATCCATGGAGCTTAGCACATAGTTCACTAGCACCTGAGTGCTTACCATGCTTTACTGGAATATGTAGTAAAAATGAGTAAAAATTAGCAGTATTTCTCAATAGCAGTTAGATTATCAGAAGTAAAAAAGTATCAATTTTATCATTCTCTATTACTTAAAAGCTTCACGTAAACTGAAAATAGCCCTAAATCCATCCTGCAGGCTTCTTTTTGTGGCTGCATCTTGTGTCCACACACTTGTGCAAGTCTGTTAGTTACAAATGCCTGCATCAATTACAAAGAGAGCTGCCCTGAAGAAGGACTGGGCAATGTGATGGTCTCTCACTCTAGAAAGCACTAAGATTCATATTTTCTAAAGAAACCTCAACAGTTTCTGAACTATATCCTTTCCTTAGAGTGGGTGGAGGCCCTGGGAAAAGAACTGTCGTAAGTGAAAGCTCCATCTACTCCTCAGAGCTTTTGTCTTAGAAATCTTTTCTTAAAAAAATAATTAAAAAATTTCACCTCAGGTCAGCTTTTAATCCCATTCAAAGCAGGACAAATACTGAGTGAACTATAAGAACTTGAACCTTCTTCCCATTATCCTTGTTCTGCCTCCTGTTCCAGGTTATCAATAGGGTTAGAAATGTGGCAAAGAGGGGAAGAGGAAGGGAGACAGGAAGGCAGAGAGGGATGGATGAAGGGACTATTCAGCTGAGTCATTTTTCTTAGGATTGAAACATGCACATAATATAATGAACATTTCCTAGCAGAAAGTGAGAGCATTTAGCAAATTGTAATGAAAAAATATTTTTCTAATAAAAATCTCATAAAAGAGGGAAACTGTGTGCTATAGTTTGTTCAAAAGTAATAAAAAAGTAGGTATGATGAAATAGCATAAAACAAGAAAAGAAATAATTTCTATTAGCAGAAAAGGATAATTAGGATACTTAAGGTACAAAAAAATATAAAATGGGTAGAAAGATCAAGTTTATTGAGAATAAATCCAATTAGAATGGAGTCCTTTGCAGCAATTATAAAGGAGTTAGCCTCTCAGCAAGGAAGCTACAATATAATGTAGGTATTTATATACATTGATATTATGCAAAATTAATTGCTAAGCACTTTTTTCC
>NW_010264796.1:17224-29057 GCF_000690775.1 Eurypyga helias
TGCTTAAAATACAGTACAGCAATTCAGATGGCAAAGATTTTTTCCCAAGACACATTAAGCAATGCAGATTGAAGGTCTGTTTAAAACTGCTGGCCATTATAGCTTCAATAATTAATAAATCAACACTTTGCCAATGACTTCGGCATGCACGAAGCTAATGCACACTCCATAGGCTTGTTGATGCATGACTGTATATACTTGAATTTTGAGAGATATATTTACATGCCAATGAATATACTCTCTGCAGCTGAAAAGAGGCAAATGCAGAAATTATGTAAAAGCTTAGAAGGATTCAGAAAAAAAAAGAAGGTTGGACCACAGAGGGATCATCACAACACTTAGAAAAAATAAGTTCAAAGGACCATATCTCACTTTTCAATCTCTTACCAAAAGCGATGAGAATCACTATCTCCCTGTGAGCGTACTGTTCCACATTTTGTACTCGGGATTTCTTACAACCTCCCACCTGCATTTCATGACAATGGTCACTGTCACCAACAGCTCAACGCCCTGACTGTATTGATCTAGTATGACAGTGAATGTGACCTCTGCATCCCTCTGCAGGTACTAAGGCCAGGTGGATCAGACAGCCCCAGCCCTGCCCTAAACTGGTGCAGGTATCTCAGCTGAGCTATTGAAGACGAATGGACATTGCATAAAGATACAGGCAGGAATCTACATTCCCTCTGGACTGACCCCAGAGATTGATTTAGAGAGGGCACAACTTGCAGAATCTAGGCAGCATATCTGTAGGCACCTTTCCCGCTAATCCTCTGCTGAAATGGTTTGAAGGAGTGACTTAGCCTTTTACATTCGCTTGAGATACACTATGATCTCCATGGGACAGTGAAAAAGGGAATCTTTAACTTAGGCTTACTCAGATGCCACTTAGTATTTTGGGGGGTTGTTAGTTTCTTTCCTATTATTATCACTAGAGATATAATTTTTAAAGAAGTAATAAGTAAAAGAGGAAGGGGTCACACAGAGTAAATTAAGTTCCAGCTTTGGCTGGAAGTCAGGAAAAAGAGCAGAGTTTATGAGCTCTGGAAGAAGGAGACAGTAATTCAAGAAGACTACAAAGATGTCATGAGATTATGCAGAGTGAAAATTAGAAGGGCCAAAACCCAACTAGAACTTAATATGGCTACTGCCATAAAAGATAATTAAAAATGTTTCTCTAAACACATTAGAAACAAAAGGAGGGATAAGGAGAATCTTCATCTTTATTGGTGTACGAGACTGCATCGGACATTTTAAAACAGTATCAGTTGTTCTGTCTCCACACTGCTGAAACATGGGGCCCCCAGCTGACACCACTGCATTGAATGGAGCAACACTTGGACCACAAGGCTGGAGGTTCCCTGTTATCTCACTGCGTCAAATGTTTGGACTGCAAGGCTAGAGGTTTCCTGCCTTCTGAGGAACCTGATCTGGAGCTAATTCCAAGAAACTTAACCTAACCCCTGCACATGTGCCTAGGCCCAGGGTCAGGAAGACAGAGGGGCCTGGAGACCCCCCTCTCGGTGAAAGTATTGGGCATGTGCACCACGGCCAGGTGGTGTGCGTGGCTATTCTAAGCAGTTCTTGGAAAGAGACTGAATATGCAATAAGACAACCCTATAAAAATCAAAAACAACCCACACTGGACAGAATGCTTGTTCTCCCATCAGACTTGAAACGGACCGGACTGTCGGGACACTGCGGCTCCGCAGTGGTAACGCAACTAACTCTTTCCTTCCTTCCTTTCTCTTTCTCTCTTTTCCCTTTGCACCTGCAAACCTGTTGTTGGGCAAGTAAAGTTGTTTGGCGCTTGAATCTGGTTTGAGTCTTAATTCTGTTCATGAGAATACAGGCAAAACCTCACCCTGTATTTTTTTGACCAGCGTGCAACAATTGGATACGGGGGGAAGGAGAGTGACAAAGGATGAGGAAAAGGATGAGGTACTTAATGCCTTCTTAGACTCAGACTCTAATAGTAAGACCAATTGTTCTTCACATACCTAGCTCCCTGAGCTGGAATACAAGGACAGGGAGTGGAATGAAGTCCCCACAATCCAAGGGGAAATGGTTAGCAATCTGGTACACCACTTACACACAAGTCTATGAAGCCAGATAGGACTCATCCAAGGGTACTGAGGGAACTGGCAGAAGTGCTCACCAAGCCACTCAATCATTTTTCCTGGCTAACCAAGGAGTTCCCAGCTGACTGGAGGTTAGCAAATGTGACACCCATCTACAAGAAGGGTCAGAAGGAGGATCTGGGGAAGCACAAGCCTGTCAGTCTATCCTCAGTGCCAGGCAACACCATGGAGCTGATTATCTTGAGTGCCATCATGTGACACTTACAGGACAACCAGATGATCACGCCCAGTCAGCATGGGTTTATGTAAATAGGTCCTGCTTGACTAACCTGATCTTCTAAGACAAGGTGACCCAATTAGTGGATGAGGGAAAGCCTGTGGATGTTGTCTACCTAGACTTTAGTAAAGCCTTTGACGCTATTTCCCACAGCATTTACTGGAGAAAATGGCTGCTGATAGTTTGGATGGGCATATGCATCACTGGGTAAAAAAATGGCTGGATGGCTGAGCCCAGAGTGTTGTGTGAATGGAATTACATCTAGTTGGTGGCTGGTCACAAGTGGTTTTCCTCAGGGCTCAGTATTTGGGCATGTTATGTTTAAGATCTTTATCAGTGATCTGGGCAAGGGGACTGAGTGCACCTTCAGTAATTTGCACAGGACACCAAATTGGGCAGCAGTGTTGATTTGCTTGAAGATAGAAAGGTTCTACAGAGGGATCTAGACAGACAGGGCAAATGGGCTGAGGCCAGTTGGATGAAGTTCAAAGCTAAGTTCTGAGTAGGCAAATGGGCTGAGGCCAGTTGTATGAAGTTCAAAGCTAAGTTCTGAGTCCTGCACTTGGATCACAACAAACATATGCAAGGGTCCAGGTCTGGGGTGAGTAGCTGGAAAGCTGTCCAGCAGAAAAGGACCTGGGGATATTGGTTGTCAGCCAGCTGAATATGAGCTGGCAGAAAGACATTAGGGTGCTAGAGCATACGTAAAGAACAGCAAAAAAGCTGGTGACTGGTCTGGAGCACAATTCCTATGAGGAGTGGCTGAGGGAACTGAGGTGGTTTAGCCTGGAGAAGATGAGGCTCAGGCAAGACCTTGTTGCTTCCTACAACTACCTGAAAGGAGGGTATAACGAGGTGGGTATTGGTCTCTTCTCCCAAGTAACAAGCAATGGGACAAGAGGAAAAGGCCTTAAGTTGCACCAGGGGAGGTTTAGATTGGATATGAGGAAAGATTTCTTCACTGAAAGAGTAGTCAGGCCTTGGACAAGGCTTTTTTTATTGTGGGCACCATCCCTGGAGGTATTTAAGAGACTTGTAGACGTGGTGCTTAGGGACACTGTTTAGTGGTGGACTTGGCAGTGCTGGGTTAATGGTTGGACTTGATGATCTTAAAGGTCTTTTCCAACCTAAATGATTCTATGATCCTATGATTCTTGAAGTGCACACAGAACAGAGGAAAAAGGCAGCAGTATCTGCACCATCTGATTTAATCTGGTCAGCTCTATTGCTCACTGAAATGTAACCTATATATAGACATGTTGGAAAAAACAGGGTTTTTCAAAAAAGTTAGTGAAAAAGAAATAGACGAAGTCTAGACTAGCAAGGAGTTACTTGTCAGACAGTTGCTGTAGGTGCAAATTACTTTTTCTGTTAGGACACACGCAGACAGGGTCAGCCCTACAAGGGGATTGTCCATTTCCACTCTTCCAGTTTTTCCTCTACGAAATCACCACCCTGGGCTTGAAACAGTGTCCTATTAAAAACTATTTGTTGATAGCAAATGGTCTTGGTTTTGATGAGTTGCTGTATAGTATCATTAAGAAAGTCCTCTCTTAATTCCCAGCTCATATGATTCTCAAGACAATAGCTAGTGTTTAAAAAGTTTTTTCATCAGAAGCACATAAACCACAAGGTCTCAGCCCATTTCTTGACAGCTGATGAAAAACAAAGTTCTGATTTTCAGCACAATTACCTGGATCTTTGTTATAGGGTTATTTTGGCATTCACAGCGGTAATGAGTTAAACAATTTCTTACAGATATAATTACAACTCACATTACTATGTGGAAAGCATAACTTGATTGACACTGACAAAACTTGTGTTTTACAGCAGTAGTTACTCTGTTCTGTGCTGCATCTACATCAAACACCACCTTTAATGGCTCATAAATTACAAATGGTGAAAAAACCCTCATGAGGTCAGTACAGGAAAAGCAGTTAAAAAGAGCACTGCATTGTCAAACAGCTGTAGATAACAGCATGCTGACTACATCTCCAGACAGACTGCTTCAGGGATCAAAGAAAGGCATGGCACTGGTATCCATTAATGTATTTTAAAGATTTGTTTATTCTTCATTGTATATTTAATTTTCATAAATTCTTGAAGTTTAAAAGCAATACCAAGAATCTGTTAACATTTTTTAAAACAGCAGCAGTAACCATCAACTTGCTCCAACATTGAGCAGACAGAACAGTTAATGCGAGATTGTTTCAGGGCAAAATCCATGAGTCACATTGATTATTATAGTCTTAGGAGTTTGATTGGACTGTAATTTTAGTTTGTCTTTTTATGCTATCAATGGAAAGTAGTATGCAAGATTTATTGCTCAGCAAATAAACAAGAAAAGTTTCAGAAGGATAAGGAAAGCAAGAACTAGGCTTTTCTTGAGAGTTTGGGTTGTTTTTTTTCTGGACATGGTTTACAAACAGATTCTTCTCAATTAATTCATAAAAAATGATGCACTATATCTTACCATCAAGTAACTTTGTTCTCACAGCCACACTCTAAGGCTCAGAAAGATATATATATACACATATGTTTTTAACTTTTACTTTTTTTTAAACACTATGGTATTTCTAGAGGACTCAGTGACACAAAGTCTGGCAGAATAAATGTCAGGTTTCTTGGATGGCAGTTTTACAGAAATGTTCCACATGTCCTGTAGGAAGGCAGAGAAATGGTATGCAGTACATACAAATAAAAAAAATTCTTGCAGCATAATTTGTATTTGTGAGCAAGCTATCCCATTTTAATTATTTACTCAAAAACACTGTTAGAAAGAAGGGAGAACAACAACCTCTGCACTCCCTCCACAAAGTACCACAACCGCAAGAACACAAAAAAACACTGTTCAAGCAGCTGGCTTCTTTGGACACATCTCTGTAATGTTCAGAGACATTTGGATACATTAATGAAAGACAAGACAAAATACCTATGGATAAAGCAGTATTTTAAGTAGTCTGTTGCACCAGAAATATTACACATACTAATGACTGTACTAAGATTTAAAAAATACAGTTTACAAAGAGAGATTTAGTTTGCTTGAATGAGCAACTCAATAAAAACCAATAACTGCATACCAGGTTTTTCATGACAAGACTAGTGGGCCAAATCTTATTTTAACGAATTATCTCCAGATAAGTTCAATTGAACAAGTCAATTTTCCAGCGTCCTGTTAGGACCTCTCCTGCACCTTACTTTCAGCAATCATTTCATTAATTGCACAATACAAGCAAGAACAATTTTGAAGTAAAGCAAGACATACATAATATGAGAAAAATAAGCTTCCTCATGCTATGTCTTGTGACTCAAGCTTGCAAGCCTTGAAGAATTACTTAATTTATGGAAGCAAGCCAAACCATCTGCAAAGCCTGTGAAAGAAGTAAAGTCAGGAGTTAGTTTTGTTACCTAGAGATTGCTAAACAAGATTTTTTTATTTATTCTGAGAAACTTCTATGTGATAGCAGTCCTTGCAATACGCCTGCAATTCCCTTCCAGAAAGCATTTGTTCTAAGCAGGATGCATTCATTATTTCTTCTTAATCCTTTTGGTTCAAAGGAGATATTTTGGTGCCCTATGGATATTATACAGTACTCTCTTACATCACACATGACTTTTTTTTTTTTCTATTCTTTAACTTTAAAAGGTAAGAAATAACAGATTTGATGGAATAATATAAAGAAAGCTGTTTTTTCAAATCTTGATCTTTAATTTTGTAATCAGCATAGATGGATAGCAAAATAATCAGCTAAAGAAAAAGAGTTTTTTCTCTTTAAAAAACAAATAATAGCTAATTATATTTTTTTAATCAGAAAATAATTTAATACATAGCTTTTTTACTATTAATATTGTCCTTTGGTAATTTACAATAGTTTCAGGAAATAAAGTTTACTTTCTCACCATTTTTTTTCTGAGGAAGAAACCAAAAGAAAGAAATCCCCCAGACACATTATTGCCATAGGCTGATCTGTTTTGCATACTCCTGACATTATGTACTATAAATTATTTTATTTTATCAGGGAATTTATCTAAAAATTAAAACTACATGGAAATTAAACATAATTGTACATAGAACTAACAGCAATAGGGTCATTCTACAGTTAACTAGCAACAAAGTATAAACTGCAGTACAGTATTATTACTATTACTAGGGGCATGGCTTTAAAAACCATTAAGGCGTATCTAGATTTAATGAAGTGAGAAGAAGTGTTTCTGGTAGGGCTCTAGCTGCCATAAAGAGGCAAAAGAGAGAGCTTCCTTAGCTGCCAAGGTAATAGCCAACCACATAATAAACATGCACTTACTGAACAACACACTACATTTAGAAGAATACTAAGTTCTGAATATAGTCAAAAATACAACTACAAAACCAAGGTAATGTGGCTTCTCACCTAAACTTTACAAGAAATTTTTGGATTAAAGGGCATTCAGTTTACAGATTTACCATGGGGAAGAACTAAAAGACACAGCTATTACCAGTTAATCTTAGAAAATGATGGAATATTACAGTGAAATGACAGACACATAGAAGGTCAGATTCACAGATGAAGAAATGTATTACAAACGCACACAAATATATATGTTTCATATGTAAACACCAGTTATGTAAAATAAATGTGGAAAATGAAGTTTGGTTAATGATAACTGCTGACTCTACATGCTTATGTGTGTGATTATATTTTTACACATACATACAAAAAAATGCAGATTCTTTTTTCAAAGTAAGCATGGCTTTACAATGGTAGCTTAAACTAAATATTACCCCATAAAATAAGCATATGGCAATTATGAACAGACACATCACCTCTCCCATTGATTCTAGGAATTTCTTAAGCATGTGAGTCTTACACAACAAAGCATAGGCTTCCCACAAGACACTTCAAACTGATCCCCATGAATATAAAATCTAAATCTATCTGTGCAAAGATGTAAACAATCACATCATTGACTCTCACTAAGTCATAGCTGTGTATCTATGTGCATTTGTGCTTTGCACTCTTCTTTCCAGCTTAAGAATTGATGCATTAGAGATATGAAAATACGGTTTCAGGAAAACTGATTATGTATTCTTTGGTTAGAAAGAAAATCATATACCTGTCTGATATTTCCATTACACTCCAGAAATACCACTGACAAAGGACACATTGTAAGGAAATCCACTGCTAACTAATCAGTCTGTATTCCTACTGGTCTTCTCCAGACATTACGCTCATTTTTGATGAAAGATAATCCACCTATTTTGGATGTTACAACCTGTGTTTCTGTTCAGCAGAACATCTCTCCTGACCTGGGTTAGTCCATAAACCATAGAAACCATAACTGGCAGCCCGTAAACCATAGAATATGGAAAATTCATCCACCACAGAGCATGCCCATGAGAGCTTTCTTTCCCAGCTCAGTATGCAAGTAGCAGTGGCCATAAAAAGTAGATTGGGAAGTTAAGAGAGGACAAATGTAAAAGCTTCTTTACTAGAAGCATGGTGTAGCACTGAACCAGGTGCAAAGGTGAAGAATGTTTATCTTGGAGGATTTTCAAAACTTGGAAGGATGAACCTACAGCTGAGCTGATCTTCTGTTGAAAAGCTGACAAGGAGTTTGTACTAGATGACCTCCAGAGGATCCCTGCAAACATGAGTTCTACGGCTCTCTAAAAACTGTGATGACAATATTCTTGATCTATTCAGACAGACTAAAAACACAGGAATAAACTTGGCAGGATACACACTTCTTCCAGTGGACTTTATTCTTCATAGAATCATAGAATGTTTTGGGTTGGAAGGGACCTTAAAGATTATCTATTTTCAACCCCCCTGCCATGGGCAGGGACACCTTCCACTAGACCAGGTTGTACAAAGAAAAAGGGACATTATTAATGAATTTACGGCTCCTGTAATCTTGTCATTTGCAATAAATTCACAGTACAGTACAAAAAATTACAATACTGCCATTCTGCACTTCTGGAAGAAGATCTATCCTGAAACATAGGGAGGGTATAAGTCCTATGTTCATCACGTATTTTCCACTTAATTTACATATACCTTAGGTAATGCCTCCAGACCTTCCATCTGGAGATGGCTTGTGATTGACTTCTTCCATAGTCAGATATCTCAGATCTAACCCCACTCTTTGGTGAATGACAACTCAAATGATTTAAGATGGATAGTGCACTTTCAAACTTGCATTTAGTGAAGTCACTTATAGCAGCATCTACACCCTATGTCCTGTGGTTCATTTGTAGAATTCAGCCCATCTGTATACCAGTCACAGTAGTAACTGTCTGAAGCACTCTCTTGTACTAGCATTAAATTGGAACATGAATATAATGTGGAAGGGTTGATCTCATAAAAATCAGTTTATCATAGTTCAGTACGTAGAGCAAATGCTCAAAATATAATCACAAGTGGAGAAGGAAGAGAAAAATGTTTATTCGCCTAGATGTTGTGGTTTAACCTCAGCTAGCAATAAAGTGTGAGGCAGCTGCTCACTCACCTCCCCACCTTTCCAGTGAAGAAACAAGAAAGGTGATGGATTGAGAAAATAACTATTTAATAATCAAATATAAATTAATATTGTAGTGATACTAATAATATTAACAATAGTTCTACTAATAAATTATTAAGATAATAGAAAATAAAACAAATGGTACAATTGCTCACCACCTACCAACCGATACACAGCCAGGTACTGAGTAGCAAGAGTCAGAGCAGAGCCCAAGAGCCAGAGCCCGAGACCGATCGCAGCAGAGTCCGTGTGAACCATACAAGCAACAGCATGACCAGGAAGGATAACTGACCTACCAACTCACTAACAAGCGAGCAAGCAAGATAACAAACAAGCCAGCTAATGAGCAAGCAAGCTAACAAACAAGCCAGCTAACAAGCAAGCAAGCAAAGGACATACGGAGCTATCGCTCCCCACCCAACTCCCTGCTTCTGTACCAAGCATGACATACTATGGAATGAAATACCCCTTTGGTCAGTTTGGATCAGCTGTCTGAACTGTGTGTTCCTCCACACTGCTTGTAGCAAGAAAGTTGGGAACACAGGTGCAGTATCAGAAGATGAAATAGTCCTTGAATTTTGTGCAAACACTCCCCAGCACCAACTAAAAAGACATCTTATCAGTACTATTCTCAGGGCAAATCCAAAACATAGCCTCATACCAGCCACTGTGAAGAATATCGACTCTGTCCTGACTAAAACCAGCACACCAGCCTAAATACTGATTTTTTTTTTTTTTTTTTTTAAATCATACTTTATGGAAACTATTGAGCATGTTGCAGAGGAGAAAGATTTTTTGAGAAAGATTACAATCTGTGAACAGCTATAATAACAATGTCCATTTAGGCCAGCTATGGTACTAGTGTTTACTCTCCTGAGAGAATAGTTACCTTCCCAGAGGAAGTCTATAAAAATGTAAATGATAAGTAAATTGTTTTTGTTTATTCTTGTATTGTAACCTACTGCTAGATATTACAGTGCTGCTAAAAGATTAAATCAAAACAAGAAACTATGTATGGTGTCTCTTTTCAATTGCTCCTGGAGTTTATAATTCTAGATCTTAAAATAGGTGTGTTTTGATAACTTCAACCTACATAAACATAGCTTTACATCTTTTTTTCTGTCATGAGAATATGCAGAAAAACTACTAAATTTCCATTTACTACATCACTTGCTGACAAATAATCAAGATAGACACCCTTTTCTAATGGTCTAGTGAGGTCTAATAAATTTCCTACATGGCTATTTGCAGTTTAGGATGTCATTCTCCCCCTTCAACTTTTTTTTCATTTGTGATTGACAGTATTTTCTCTTTACTGTGCAAAAGATTTAACCTTCTTTTCCAAATGTGTGCTGTTCCTCATTATTGGCATTGATGTATTTACTTCTGAAACTGTATAGTGTGTCAAAGGTGTAGCATTTTACATTACATTTTAACAATTTTGAAATTTTCAACTGCTTTTCAATGCTTGTGCATCAGCACTTTGCCCCAGTATCATCAGCAATCACACCTATTACTTAACTTCTGGTATTTTTCGGCAAATAATTTATTTGAAGTTTGCACATGAAGTAATGCTGCAGAAACTACATTTTCAGTCCACAGTATTTCAAATAGAAACAAGGTCATACATCGCATTTGCCTTTCTTTGCTGTCCCATCTAAGGCCCTTGGGGTTTCTTAGGTAAGGGGACTTTGAAAGAGAACATTTGTCCTAGCCAGCTGGAGCCAAGGAAGTGCCTTAAACCCATACACATTAAATGACATAATGCTCCATTCTATGTGATCTCTCCAGCAGAAAATACAGATAACACTGCTTTCCACTATGCCACAGTCTGTGCATTTTTCTGTACACATAGGCTTCCTGCTACTTCAAACAGTATCAGGAGACAGGTAAAACAGATTGCAAGAGACATTTGCTGCAAAATTCAATGTAGCTGAGCAAACTTCCAGTAATTTCCTGTTTTCTACAAAATGTAAGTGGAAAGATTTAAATCCTGAGCATGTAAACCTTGAACAGGTTTTTTTTTTTTCTGTTTTAAATTCTTACAGAATAAACACTTATTTTTTAAATCTCAAAGTTGAAAAAATGATATTTTTCTTAATGAGATACTTTGCTGAAATGTGGCAAGAAAAGATGTACTGCACAAAACGTAGATCACAACACAAATAAACCAAGATCCAGGGAGCTGAAAGAACTGGCACTGGAATACTGTATTGTTAAAGAAGAATACTGAAGAGAAAACAGCTATAAGTACGCATCTCTGTGAACAGAAATCTTAAAATACTATGTTATTTAGATCATAAAAACATTAAGAACATCACATGATTGTACTTTGATATATATTTCTGTGTCACTTCTAGATTTTCATACAGGAAACTAAGTATTTCATCTGGGATACATCCTCAGAATCATTATTTAATAGTAGAACTAAAACCAATAAATGTTCTTAAATTAATGGGACACCTTACATGGATAAATACTCATGCAAAGAACAGACACTGAAGAAACTGACCCAAATATAACAAATAATTATTTTATTGCATTTTCAAAATAATGACAGATACTGTGTCTAAAAAAGGTACTGATATGCATGTTATTATAGCTGGAAATCTGGGTACCTGTGTCTGCAGTTGTCAAAAGTGCTATCTCAGGCACAAAGAAATTAGACTTTGGAGCGCTACTGAAAGCAAGTAATCTAGGTGTGGCATTAAACCATGCTACTTCCCTAAGCATCCTCTCAAACAATCTGATGGATCATTTATTACAATTAAAATTTTGATCTGGGATTGCACTACAGCACCTTACTCCGTACCACATTTTGCTAGGAGTGCCACTAGACTACAGAGGTCCGCCCCTGTTTGCTTAGAATTTAAATATAAGACAGCACAGATGCAGATACTTGAGGGAATGTCATATCACTAAGACAATATTAGCCAGCATAAAAGCAAACAAAATAACATTTATAGTTATTAAT
>NW_010264797.1:0-448 GCF_000690775.1 Eurypyga helias
CGGAGCGTGGGTGGGGTTTTTTCCCCACCATACGGAGCCGCCATCACCGACAAAGGGCCAAGAACGGACCCAGCGCTTGGGCAGATCCGGGTTTTTGCCATGTACAGCGCAGCCAGGAAGCCCGCTCCTTCCATTAGGCCTGTTTTTCCCATTGGTCCATCTCCATACGGAGCCACCATCGCTGGCGAAGGGCCGAGATCGGACCCAGCACTCGGGCAGATCCGGGTTTTGCCACGTACAACGTGGCCAGGAAGTCCACTCCTTCCATTAGACCTTTTTCCCACCAGTCCATCTCCATACAGAGCCACCATTGGGCCGAGATCGGACCCAGGCAGATCCGGGTTTATGCCACATACGGCGCAGCCGGGAAGCCCGCTCCCTCCATTAGGCCTGTTTTTCCCACCGGTCCATCTCCATACAGAGCCGCCATCACTGGTGAAGGGCTGCG
>NW_010264797.1:604-1205 GCF_000690775.1 Eurypyga helias
TGTTTTCCCCACCGGTCCATCTCCATATGGAGCCACCATCGCTGGTGAAGGGCCGAAATCAGGCCCAGCACTCGGGCGGATCTGGGTTTTGCCATGTACAACGTGGCCAGGAAGCCTGCTCCTTCCATTAGGCCTGTTTTTCCCACCAGTCCATCTCCACATGGAGCTGCCATGGCTGGCGAAGGACCAAGACTGGGTCCAGCGCTCGGGTGGATCCGGGTTTTTGCCATGTACGGCGTGGCCAGGAAGCCCGCTCCCTCCATTAGGCCTCTTTTTCCCCACAGGATCCACGTTTTAGCCACATACGACGCAGCCGGGAAGCCCACTCCTTCCATTAGGCCTGTTTTTCCCACCAGTCCATCTCCACATGGAGCTGCCATGGCTGGCGAAGGACCAAGACTGGGTCCAGCGCTCGGGTGGATCCGGGTTTTTGCCATGTACGGCGTGGCCAGGAAGCCTGCTCCCTCTGTTAGGCCTGGTTTCCCCACAGGATCCTGGTTTTAGCCACGTACAGCACGCCCGGGAAGCCCGCTCCTTCCATTAGGCCTGGTTTTCCCACTGGTCCATCTCCATACGGAGCCACCATCACCAGCAAAGGGAC
>NW_010264797.1:1576-1926 GCF_000690775.1 Eurypyga helias
CCCGGGTGCCGGGTTTAAGGATGTCGGCGCAGCCTCTCCCCCTGCGCTCCACATCTCCCAGCTTTCACGCACCGCCCGCCTTCCCCCACGCCCAGAGGGCCAGGAGAGAGGGAAAAGGGGGGGTGGAAACAGCCACCTCCAACGCCAGATATTTTCTCCGTCAGTGAATTCCCAGGACCAGTGGAATGAAGCCGAGCGGACCCACGGAGAGAAGCGGGCAGCAAAAAAGGTCAAATCCATCCCCCTCCCCAACCCTCCAGGAGCAATGGGGCTTAGCTCCCTGGGATGGAGCAAGGAGGAGCCTCCCTCGGCTATTCCCCTTTTCCACACCCAGGTCTCCATGCCAACAT
>NW_010264798.1:0-11649 GCF_000690775.1 Eurypyga helias
AAACCAGTCTGTGATTCTGTGATAACTTTAAGTACCAACAGTTAAAAAGAAAAACCCATACAGACACCATGAATACACTTTAGGGAAGTATTGAATTACAAAGATGTTTTTATAATTTATTGAGAATATTATACCATTTAAAAAAAATTTGGAAGACTGCAGTTGCCTAAAAAATGCAGTAGGTTTTCCGCACGTGCTGCGTGTTATGAAACAACATTAACCCAGCAGTCGCTGAACTACAGCGCTTCTTTAGCACCCACGCACATGGAAGCCTGGGGACTTACATCAACAGCCACCCTACGCACCACGAAGCACGGCGTGGCGCCTTGGCTTCTGCGCATTTCATGCTGCAGCCAACTCCCGTTACCCAAGATCACTTCTGCTTGTCCCTGACCTGACCTACAGGACATACCCGGTATTATTACAACGCCTACTACCTCTTGCCCAAACAGACACAGCTCTCGGGTTCTTAGAGCAGCGTCAACTTTTACAAGATAAAGAGACGAGGTTTAAGTATTTTAAGGTACTTTTATTTAATAAATAACTTCAGTAATAGCACTGTAAAAAGTGAACATCTGTTAAAATAAAAAGGCACTTAAAACAAGAATATGACTATGATGCAGTTTGAATGGTCAAAGGCAAATATACATGGCACATGTCAAGAATGACGTGACGCTGGTGTCACGTGACGAACTACGCAATCTTAGCTACGGGGTGAAGGCAAATTTACAGCTAAGACTGCCCAAACAAAGGAGGGGGGGAAGAAAAAGCTTGTGTCGATACAAAAATATTACAAAAAGAATCGCAACCAAATACATTAGAAAGATTAGAAGGGTGACAAAGCACCAGGCTTCAAACCAAGGAAACATTACAGAAAAAAGACACAGTATGACGTAAGGCCCTTACGTGTTTTGAGGATGTCCTGGTAAGGTACTTCATGATACTGCCACCCAGGGCTTGCATTTACAAAGAAAAACCAAGCAAGTTACCAGTCAGCAACTTTTTCAGTAATGGCACATGTTTTAAAGCTATTTTTTCCTTCTTCACATTCTTTTCAATCCCTTTAACCATAACCTGACAATAAGCAACTTAAACATTGAAAAGTAGGTATGCCCACACTTTCAGTCTTTTGCACTGCTCACTTCCAACGTGCTCAACTTACCATGTACTTAATCAAACCTCTAAGCAAGTAGAAGACCAATTCACCACCAGCTCCATGCTACACGAGTTTAATTACATCTGCAAACTCAAGCCCTGATTTCCCTGTAAAGCTAAACAAGTTTAATACTAAATGGCTAGGCAGAGCCCTCGTGCTGATTGCTTCACCCATTCCCCTCCCAGTCACGCCACAGCAGGACCGCGCCCTGCAGAAGACCTGGATTCATAGCACGGGAGCGGAAAAGGTCAAAAAAGGCACCACGTGACCTTAGCTGACGAGGCTACACAGTCTCAAGTTTTTTGTCAGACCCCTGGCACTGATTACTCTTATTTGCAAAAAAAAAAAAAAAAAAAAATTACATATGGTACATTTTTCAAAACCTGCACAGGAAAACAAACCTATATGTAATGAATTAGTAAAATCACTGCAGTTTGCCCTAAATCTATCTTACTGTGACTACAAAAACTGCTACGCTGCATACAGTGTTGTGAAGTTGTACAAGCAGTGTTCATTTTCCCTCATATTTAGGATTGACCACAGTTGTCACTGCACTCTTGTAAATAGGATTTTCACCCTGGAAAGAGAAAAAAAAACCATTTATAGTAACATGTAAAGAGATGAAAAAAAGCACTGCGTTTGCAAGAATTGTAAGAAATAGCCAAATAAGTTACCCATTACTGTTTTGTTTGTACACACAAACCGCTTAAGTCAAACCAGTTTTCCCTCTAGCAACCTGAACAGAGGCATGCTCAGCTGATAAAGCAAAGGGTTAGGGCACGGTCCTGTTCAGCTCACACCACACATTTCCTCCCAAGCAGCTGAACCTGGTGTGGTCACCTCAGGGCTGAGCCATCAACGCAGGCGTCCGTGGCCCACGATGATTTTTAAAGAACAGAATTGTAAGCAACATTGTTTTGAGACTGTGACACAGACCACATTCTGCGACAATAAACATTTGAACGGGTTATCTTGTATAACAGCTGAATTCCAGTGGAAAGGCTCGTATTATTTTGATAAATACACATTCAATATACGTATTGAGCGTTTAGTGCTGCTCGTTCTCATTTTATTCCTGCAGGTCCCCCCAACGCACAGTTCAGATGAAGAAACTTCGTCCTGGTGCAAATGCTGCAACAGGAACGTGATTTCTACCGACAGGAGAGGTGCCGACAGAACTGCTGCTTACACCCCTCTTGCTGAGATCTGAAAACCTCTGCATCAAGCTTGTTTTAAGCTTCCTTTGTTCCCAGGTTTCCTTTTATCTCCGTAAACCTTACTCCATTTACGGTGTCCTAGCACACCTACGACGGACAGCTTGAACTCAGTATCAGTAGGTAAGTCTCAGGAGAAGAAAGGGCTACTGGTGGGACTCAACCGACCCAGCCTGGATCGGGAGCACGGTGCTCTTCCCACAACCTGAACTTCAACCTGAAGAAACGTGTTTACCGTTGTGAAGCTGCTCTGTGCACACACAAGTAACTCCTGGGGAAACTCAGTGCAGCGCAGATGTCAGGCCGAGTGCAGTTCTGGCCAGAACTCTATCACGTCTTCACCAGCAGGAAGGGAATCTCTCTTCCTTTCAAGTTCCCCCCAGTCTGAGATACCCTCTATAAACCACATTAATTCAATTCTACTCTATTAAATTACACAGCATTTAAAATATTTCAGGTCAAAACAGATTTTCCTACAGTCAATCACAGGAAATCCACCCCCCCAGTCATACAAACATCAGGTGTGTCTGTTTTGTCAGGGCCATAAACCTGGAAAATCAAGCAGAGGAAGAGCCAAACGTGACAAGGCAAGCAAAAAAACCTACGTGGCCTGAAATTTTCGTATCGCACTTACTGGGAAGCTCGCTGGCCTTCTATTTGCTAGACATGGTATGGGGCAAGAAGCGGGTCTCCCCCAACGGCGGTAGCTGCTGCTAGGGAAGACCGTTCAGCTGGGGCACTGCCTGTCACGGCTCCTTTCACAGGAAAAGGGTTTCCAGTCATGGAAACACGGTGTTGCGGCTGGTTCTCAGCCAGACAAATTAGCCAATGCAACATTACACAACCCCCCCCCAATATTTTTAATAAAAAGCAACTGGGAAAACACCCAGGGATGAGGGGTTTAATTGTTACTGAAGTATCTCGTTACGCCTCAAAATTCTTCGCAACCTACGTTGTTTGTTTCCTACACAAGCTTTAACAGAATCGCTAACCTTCAGCATTTTAGGAGGCAGACTCCCCCAGCACAGACCCGGGACGTATGTTTACAGTTTCTCCATTGTAAAAGAGAGAGAACATCTGTCAGAGTGTAGGAATTGGTCTAAAGCTGAGGACTAAAACTTGGCAATCTGCAGGGCGCTGTTCTTCCAATTGGTATGAATTTGGAACCAGGTTTAAAGTGTAATTTGCATAAGGCGACTGAATTTCTTAAAACGCTTTTTCAAGAGAAGTCAGAACTTGAAATCTGCATGCTCTTTACTCAGCATAAGCCTTAATTACAAAACAAGTGAAACGCTGTATTGTCGTCCCTTGCACTTCCATTTTAAGATCCCAAGAACTCTCAGAAGCACAAGGTGGGATTTAGGCCACTGAGTAAGGCACTTAAGTAGGCGTCTCCCACGTCAACCGAGTGTCTTGGTTCCGATTACAAACAATGGAGATTTAGGCAACACAGGGAACTATTCAGCTTAACCCAACCCTACATCTGATCAGCTGAATGGCTCTTGAGGTTCTACTGCCTATAACGGCAACCCAGGCGCCCGATGGGCTTGCAATTCCTTCCCTGCTGCCTTCTGTTAGGCAGCGACAGCCCTGGCCTCTCCAGCCACACTCCATCACGACATCTCCTCAGCCCTGGCTGGGCGAGGTCTTCGACAGACGGCGTATCGTTAGAACTGACGTGGAAGTAGTAAATAAGTGTCCACTAGTCCAACACCACTCCCACCTCCCTTAGGGCATCTCACAGCTGGCACGTGGTATGAACTTTCAGAGATGAGCAGCACTCCCGATTTTTAAGTGGCCACTGAAACGTGGTATTCCAAACTTGCTGTCTTAGACAAACAATACTGCTCTTAAATAAGCTTGTTTTCTTTATGCCACTGCCGAGAATACACTGGTTTAAGCACGCAAAGTTAGGGAAAACACCTTGCCACATGCCCCTACAAATGAAAACATCGTGCCCACTTAAACCAAAATAAAAATTAACGAACAATAGCTATAAACAAGATCAGGTGAAACTCATTAAAATAAAGATGGAGGTATTTAAAAAAACCCCAGCACCTTCAACAGAGAACAGAGCTATGTTCTTGCAACAGCATTCACTGTCAACTACCCTGGGCTGTTCAGAGGACAACAGCTTAGCCCAGCGTTGCATAACGGTGAACTATCCTATAGGACGTTTGATTAACCTTCTTACTATTTTTTCTCCACAGACTTACTGCTCCAACAATCACTTAGATAACCTTTATAGTGGGTTTAAGTCCTAAGTCACTGCAAGAAAATGCACTACAGAACACAAACTCATCCACATACATTGCTCAAGAGCTGGTTCTTACTGTTTGCAGTTCTCATTAATATCCATCATTTTACAGTAACACCAAACCACTCATTTGTCAGCCTGTAAATACGGAAACTGCACCAGAGGATGAAGCCAAGGTTCAGGGCAATGCAGATGACAGAGGGCATCCCCCACCACGACTGGAGGAAAGCAGCTCACCTGCTCTGACGTAAATGCTCTTTCAATGGCACAAATCAAAACCAGACAGGCAGTAAGGCCCGACGGCGGTGAAAGGACACTAGGACAAGTAGCCAGGCTGCAGGCCAGGACAAACTGAACTCAGTCCAGCCTCGCTGGCTCGAGCATCAACTGCGAAGATACCGTGGTGCCAACTCGTTCGCATCATCACGGACCAGGACTGGTGAAGTGTTCAGGCACGTGGCCCACGACAAGCTTCGTGGCGCTGCAGTTCACTCCCTGCAGCAACCGAGCTGCGGTCGGACTGCGCGCAGCTTATTTCACGGTACACGTGTACGCCCGGAGGGAACCTGCTGCAGCGTGATTTCCTTGTAACAGGATTTCAGGCGACTTTCTTGCCTTGCAATGGAAGACAACTCTTTCTTCACCTGAATCAACGGTTACTTCAACAACCTAAAACCCTCAGAAAATCTAAGTTTCAGGGGAAAGAGGATTTTCTTCTTTTACTTCCTGTGGGTCACCTATCCTGCCAATCTTTGCAGAAGCCAATAAAGCTAAACCCACCTCCCTCTCCCCAGTGTTCTGATATTTTTTATGAGTACCAAAACCGATAAAGTCTTGTTTAAAAAACCCACACTTTCGTACTTCTAATCTTCGCAGTGAGTGACACAAAGAGGCAGAAGCCAACCCCTCCATTGGCAGCAGAGGAAAGCTTTCTGCAGGAAGCACGTTTTGAGGAGAAATGGCAGCACTGAGGACACGAGACCCTGAAAGTCACGGGGTAGAGAACGAGAGCACAGAAGGGTGTTACACACCCTACGGGTTGTTAGATGCTTGCCCTGCGTGCAACAGAAGGCACACAGTTAAACGAACGGCGGAGGAGACGGTAACAGACTTAACCAGATGGATTATGTGAAGTGTTAGAAAGGAGCAAGAGCTCCATTTCCTCCCCAGAATAGTCAGCTCTGAGAAGAAAAATGGAGAGGAGGTGAATGTGGTTGGCGTGGCAAGCAAAATGAACATTCTTACACATCAGTTTTGGACACACTGGAAAGTGAAATGTGTGCAAAGAGAAAAGGAAAGCATAGTTCATCAAGGGCGGGCTCAGAATGCCAGACAAAGTATTTGAAATTGTTGTCACGGTAAGACAGACAAGAACTTAAATACTTTCAATTCCTGCTTTCTGCCCTCATTTTTCCTTTAAAATAAAATTTTGAGTGCAACACCGAAAACAGGAGACAGCAGACAGAATCAAGTGAGAAAACAGAGCCTTCCCTTCCCCCTGGCTCCTGAATAAAAGCCCTTGGATATTTAAATGGATGTGCTGCCTTCCTGACTCCTTCATTCCTCTCCCTCTAACCTGATGTCTGTATGAGGATCATCCATTCCTCATCTCATCCTCTCTTTCTCACTCCTTCCCTAGCAGCTGGGGATCCCAGGGAAGAAGGAGAACACCTAAAGCATTCAAAAACATGCAGCCTCAAAGTCTACAGAAGCAATCCATCACTCCTGGTTTACTGACTTTTCTGGACACTGCTGTTTCTGTAGTCAGCACTGCCAAACAGAAGTGAGGTGTTCAGGCAGAGTTAGGAGGGACTAAGAAACTGGGGGAAAAAGCATCTGGAGAGGACAAAACCACTTCCTCCTCCCTTATTAATGTGGTTGTTTCTCCCCCTCCCCAGAGACCCACAAGTGGCCGAGCTACAGGGACTGAGATATTGCCAGTTTCAGTAGAAACAGGGATGGGAAAAATGAGATGCATATTTAATTATGAAGTCAGCAGAGTATATGCATTTCACACTTTAAATACAGGCTAGTTCTATACTAGGTTAATGTGTCAAAGCAGTGAAAAAACCCCACTCTCAAACATCTGTAAGGCTAGTCTGAATGTTCCCAGGGTTATTCTAATAAGAACAGTGATATTTATAGGCTGGGATGTCTGAGGAACATCTAAACTAGCTTTGCAAACATACCAACTTCAAGGAAACTGACTACTGATTTGAGGAAATAGATGACAAACCCTCCCCTGAACACTGTGTGTCTCCACAATCCAGAGAGATTCTCCAATCCTAACAGCTGTTCTACTGTACACCCACACGTTTAGCTACCAAGAGAAAAAACACCCCACTTGTAGAACAGTTTAAGCCAGCACTGGTGGTGTTAGTAAGCAAGCAATCTTGCTGTCAAAACATGTTAAAAATTTTCAAGCTGCATTCCTTAAAACCCTAGAATCAAAGCAGCAACAGATAAACTGAGCAAGGCTCAAACTGTGAATAACTGACTGTGACACACAGTGAGTATGAAGTGACATGCAAAGGAAAAAAAAAAGGAAGAAAACGAAAGAAGATACAAACTGAGATTTAGAGACCAGCTTTACGTCCATAGTTTGGATTCTTGAAATTGTTAATAGGGCTCTTGTATATTGGATTTTCTTGCTGAAGTAAAAGAAATGGTCAGTGTCGAATAATTCAACAGGAAAAAAAGAAAAGTAACATTCTCAACTATCACCAGAAAAATCATGCTATATATAAAGAAGTGTTAGCTTTTTTTTTTCAGCAAAGAATTAATTAATTGTCTCAAATGAAACCAAGACTTCCTAAGAGAATACTTTTAAAAAATCTCCTATCAAGCATATGTGGGTGTTGACTTCTGCACAAGTGTAGTGAAGGGTTTTTGATTAGCAGATTCCTAAAATTTCCCAGAGGCAGCAACCCTATAGCCTATGCAAGCCAGTAGACCATGGACTTGTTTTTCCTGCATACTTTTCTGCAGACAAGGGGCTGGGAAGATTTCAACAAACCAGCATCAGCCACGATTTTGTGACCAGTTACTGACATCTCCCAGCTAAACCTGTATGAATATTTACGAGATCTCTTCCATAAGCATAAAGTTTTCTCCTCCATTTTATACAAAAGTGACATAAACATTTTAGTAATATCTTACAAAGTGTGGTAGAACTGCAAAGCTGTACTGTTCTTCACCATCACATTTTCTCTCCAAAGTTTTATTTCAACTGAAGTTACTATTCATTTTTCTAACCCAAGACATACTTCTCAAAGAGGGCTGGGACTTTTTTGTTTGTTTGTTTGGGGTTTCTCGTGGTAACACGTGATAAAGTTGGTTTAATGAGGATATTTCTGTTCCTCCACAGGCCAAAAGGCAGTCTGAAAACAGTTACGGCACGTGAACAAAAATTTCTATTTTTCCTCAACTACTGTAGCTTTTATACAGGTAAAAGCCTCCTGACTTACCGTATCCCACTTGGCGTTCATCTTCTCCTTCTCAAATTTAGCAAATTCTCTTCTGTCATGAATGATCATTAGTAGTTTCCAAATCAATAATAATGCAAGTCCAATAAGAACAATTCCAGCAACCACACCAGCTACAATGGGAATGATGTCAGGGCCGCTGGGGCATTCTAGGCAAGAAAGCAAGGGAAGCATGATTTTACAAAATGGTAAAAATGCGTATCCAGATGTTTTTAACACTTTATTTTGTACTGAGGCCAGTATTTTGAATATCAGAGATATACCACTACTATTTTCCTATCAAATAATGGAAATTTTGGAATGTGTACATCCTGTGACATTCCATCTGATTTTATCCTTCTAATTTGTGTTTAATCTTAGCAATAGAACAATTCATGTCCTGATGATAAAGTCTACACGCTAAGCCCCTAAGCTATTCATCTGGAGTATCAGAGTAAAACAACCAGGAATTGTATTTTAAACATGCAAGAGCTCCAAGTCAAAGGCCGTGCTGGAGGGATACAGCAGCCAGAGTACAAATGCAGGTTAGCAAAGCAGTCCCCACACGCTCTTATCAACAGCCTTACAGGAGAGCCGTGTTCCTGTTTTTACCTCAGATGGCTGTTCTCTCTGTGCATTAGCTACTAACAATAACTAATAACTTTGATTCTGAGAGGGTTTTTTTTTTTAGGATATTTCCTCATCTTGGAAATTGATCTCTGCTGAAGTAACTTTTTTAAAAAAGGCACATCCTTGGATAAAAATATCACGTACTTTCAAAACAAGTGAATTGTGTTTGAAAAGAATAATATAGATGCAGAATGATTTAAGGTGATGGCATAGAAATCATAATCCTACAAAATAAAACCTAACTGTTCTATTAATACAAGATTCTCCATAATCACAAACTGAACCAGGGCTTTTGCAGAGCTCAATGCACAGACGGAAGGAGCCGGAAGCAAACAAATGCAGTTCTTGTGCACTGTCAATAGGAACACTGCTTCCCCGCAAAGTGCAGACTCTTAATCTGGGTAGCTGCCACTGCAGGACTGTGGGAAGTGGGAAGGGACACGACAGGAATTCCTTGGGACCCAGTAAGGAACAAGTGTCTGCTCCACTGAACACAGCTCTACTGAACGGAGCTGGTTTCTTCAGCATTTGTAAGCCACCAAACTGAGGTGGCTCCTGGTGCATGAAGGCTTGATTCAGCTCTTAACTAAGGCAACAGAAGTTTGTCCATGAAGAAAAAGGTCAGATCCCAAAAGTGCAGGGCACGTGCTGACTTGTCCTGAAAGAAGACATGGCTCAAAGTCTCCTTCTATACTTTGGACTACACTTTTAGAAAATGTAAAACATTATGAATGGAAGTGGTATTTATTTGTAAGAGTCACTAACCACTGATCTGTATTAAGTGATCATTGCCCAAATGATCAATTCTGAAAATTCCTGGAGAAGAATACAGCACTAAACCTTTCGACACACAAGGAAGATCTGTGTTTTGTATCAGGCTTACAAAAATCAAGAGATCACACGCTGCTAATGTAAAAAACCCAGAATTTTTACACTGTTAAATGCAACACCCAGTGATGCAAAACAATACTTTTGGTAAATAAAGTGTGAATTACTGATTGAGCTATAGAACTGTTCTCTTTTTTATATCAAAAGACTGAACAAAATCAAGAACAGTTGACTATTAAGGATTAACTAAGCAAAAGGCTTTCAGGTCTATTCTTGACGGTACCTCAGTTAAGTAAAAGCAAAGGCTCCCAGCATGAAATAATTTAAGCAGTTTGCAGCACAGTACACAATTCTGTGTTGGTTTTTTTTTGTGCAAGACTAGTCCCATATTATTAAAAATAAGAAAAAAAAAAAAAGCAACAAAACTCCAGAGACACTGTTGTTTCTAATCTGTAGCACAAGCCCAGACAAAAAAAAGATCATCAAAATTAAGGTATCTAGGACTTGCTACAGGACAGGCAAAATAACTTGTAAAGTACATCAAGTGGAAACACAAAATGCTTTAACAAATACACATATTTGATTAACTTTTTGGTTTTAAAAATAAAAACCTGTTTCTGTCAGTCTAAAGGTTTGAAAAAACTAGATCTAAAGACACTTAAGCTTTTCTAAAACCACTCAAGTTCCAGACATCCAGAACTCCCACCCAGGAATAGGTACTATTTCCAAATGCATCTAACTTGGGCAAATCAACCGTAACTACTCTGTAGTACGCCCCAGCATGAACTAACAACAAAGCCAAAGGGAGAGCAGGCAACATCATGTTCGTACCTGGGGTCTCTACCACGTGGACGTTGGCTTCACCATTTGAGTTGACAGAGTACGTGAAGTAGAACCAGCAGTCATCAACATCCTTCTCTTTGCAATGAGACAACGGATCAGGCTGCCCAGGCTGCGGCAACTTGTCTCGACTTTCTACCTGTGTCATGTTGAAATGCATACATTCCTGAGAACATGTTTCCTTCTTTTCTCCCTTGTCGAAAGCTCTGCATTGAACGCAGTCCCTGTGGAAGCACAAGTCAGAAGAAATGCTTTTTAATGTGCTCACAAAATATTCCTAGCATTTAACTGAAAGAAACATAAAGGAGAAAATGTGGGGGAAAAAGCCCAACAAAACCAACTCTTTTGCCATTAAGGCCAGGAAAAAATAAAGCAAGGCATGTGTGCTGGGTTCAGTCAGGAAAGAGTTAACTCTCTTTACCCTGGCTGCTAGGAAGCTGTTCCTGGATGCAGAGAGCAGCACTGATCAGTTCTTAGCTGGCGCTGGGGAATGTCTGCACCAGTTTGAAGGTCTTTTTCCCCTTCTGATCCTGCAGCTGCGTTCCCAGCTCTCGCGGTCTTGTTACAGGCAGTGCTGGGACACACAGTTCAGGCAGCTGACCCAAACTGACCAAGGGAGTATTTCATTCCATAGAACATCATGCTCGGGGCAGAGGTGAGGAGAGGGGAGCCATTACTCTCTCTCCCTTACTCTCTTGCTCCTTCGCTCCCGTGCACTTGCTGGCACTCTCCCTGACTCCTGCGTTAGCTGCTTTGCTAACTCCTGTGCTGGATCGTTTGTGAGGGAGTGGGTGGTTTTGTTTAGTTTTACCAGTTGTGCTATCGCTGATAGGGTCCGCTCGGAATCTGCTGCGGCAGCGCTCGGGCTGTGACTCTCAGGCTGCGATCACTCTCGGGCTCTCTGGGTCTGACTCTCACTACTCAGCACCTGGTTGTGCACTGATCAGCGGGTGATGAGCAACTGTATCATAATTGTATCATATTGCATCTTATGTTTTACTTTCTATTAACTACCTAGTAGTAGTAGTGTTTGTATATATTAATTTAGATTTAATTAGTAAACAGTTCTTATCTCAATTTTATGAGCTTCCTTATTTCTTTTTCCTCCAATTCTTCCCCTTCACTGGAGGAGGGGTGAGGGGATTTGGAGAGTGGCTCCATGGTATCTGGCTAGCCAGAGTTAAACCACAACAGCACGGCTTTTTAACCAATCAGAAAATGTATGTACTTCTGATGAACAAAAGTCCCCCTTAATAAATT
>NW_010264798.1:11753-42086 GCF_000690775.1 Eurypyga helias
CCTAAATCTCTAAAAGAAAATAAGGCTAAAACCTTTTCAATGCCACCAGCAAAAGGAATACTCGCAGACAAGGCAGTGTGGGAACAGAATATTTACAGTGACAGTATCTGAGACACAGACAGGTTAAAAAGAATAAACTGCATGACAAGCTTTAGAGTAGGGTATCACTCTGAGCATCTCATTAAAAAAGCTGACTGAGCAGGATATCTCTAAAAGAAAATAAGGCTAAAACCTTTTCAATGCCACCAGCAAAAGGAATACTCGCAGACAAGGCAGTGTGGGAACAGAATATTTACAGTGACAGTATCTGAGACACAGACAGGTTAAAAAGAATAAACTGCATGACAAGCTTTAGAGTAGGGTATCACTCTGAGCATCTCATTAAAAAAGCTGACTGAGCAGGATTTCTGTGCCAAAAATACTGTGCTGAGAGAAAACCTTCAAGTCAGCTGCACAAGGCCAGGAATCAGCCCAGCCACTAATCAAACTTATTCCAAACAACTTTTACTGTCTAAAGGGATGGTATGATACGATGTCCCTATATTTAAGGGTAGAATAAAGCACAGTATCAAAAGCCTCGTTTTAAAAGTTCTGCACATGTCAATATCACAAGCTCAAAAACATAGAAGCTGGCACTTAGTTTTCCAAGTACTTACTTGTGCTCTGCACAGACTCCGAGGCAAGTCTGACACATTTCACATGTGGGGCCTTGGAATTTGGGATCTGTACAATTACAGGTCCCACATTCGCAGGTTCCTCTTCCATTGCAAATCTGCCCATTCGATGCCATACATGGAAAAGTATCCAAAGAACAATCGCATGCGCTGCCGGTGAAGTTGGGGAAACACTCGCACACTCTGCATTTACAGACACCGTTCCCTGTGCATTGAAAAGATATTTCAGTGAAATGAAATCCAGTATAAAACATTTAAATTTTGACAGTAAGAAGTAAGTGTTCAATATCTCAGGATAGACTCAGGGAAAAGAAAACCCTGGTGGAGAGATAATGAAGACTCCAATGAATTAAGAGCTACAAAATAAATTTTAGCTCTTGGAAAAACTACTTACAGGCGTTTCCCCTTTTCCCTTTCTGCCACATTTGGATTTCCTTTCATAGACAAAGTAATGAGACTAGGGAAACCTGATCAGAACAGTATGTGATGACCATATCTCCTCGGTGGACAGCATTACAGCATTGCTTCAGTTCCATTTTGTAGGTATATACATACATTGATCACTCCTGTCTTTGTTACCTACTACTACGTAAACTTATAAAGCAAGACCTAAAGAGATGAGGAATGCACTAACTTAAGACTTCGCACCACAGAAAAAATTAAACATCTTTGGCTCCCTGGACCACCACCATCCCGCTGCTGTATTCCTGATCTGATCCACCCAACCAGACTTTATGCTCCCTACCGGAAACAAGATACCTCTATGTCCAGAGGGGTGATTTGGATGAAATGGAAAAATCTATGATCACAACCTTCCTCCATTGAGAATACAGTATTTTAGGTCAGTGCTTAACTGTGACCATGTATTTTGTAACACCAGCACCATTGCTCCTAACCTTTGTGGAGCTGGTGAGCAATAGGTATATTTGGAGCAAATCAGACAGATGAGGTGTTCTCATAATTCAGATAAATCTTAGTGGCTTCTCTGTTTCATTTTTGTATCACAGTCAAAACTGAGGTTGTAGTTACACTCCTACCAGGTACTTCCGCACATAAAGCGGCTTAGGGAAGTTACAGGACAAAAATACATGCAGCAAAATAGTTCAGACACTGGCTGCTGAAGGATTTTCTAAATCGCTTCCGATTTGAGGAATTAACTGCTATTAGTCTTGTTTCAAGCACTCAGGTATTATTCTGGATCTTGAACGTTCTAATCTTCACTTACCTTTCAGGATAGTCTCAAGACAGCATCTCATCTTGCCAAGCACCGAGTCAAGCACTCGCTACTACAAGTAAGCTGAGGTCATTATCTCTTTTTATTGACACAGTGGTTACACTGAGCCAGTATAACATTATAATCTCAGGCCAGTTGTCTCAGCATTCTTTACTATGATACCTGAGGTTAATTCTGTAATAAACAGCAGAAGTCAAGTTCACTTTACATCCTTCTTAGAGCTGTGATTCAAGGAAGGTGAAATGTGTATTAACACACTGTATGTTCATGATCAGACAGCTGTTCCATTAGTAGATGTTTTCAGTCACTAAATCTGTGGATATTCTCATCTCTGTTACCAAGTAGCTATGTTCTATAAGCTAAGTATCACCACTCTACAGGGTACAGTTGACAGACTTGTAAGCTGCTGGCCAGTTTTGCCTGCAGAAAACTCTGGAGTAGTTTCTTACCTCCACAAATCAAACCATTTGATCGATCACAGTTGAAGTTATCACATTCACAGTATTTGCCAGAATACACTTCATTGGTGTTTTCTCTTTTCTTGCATACACACTGTCCACAAATGCATTCTCCATTGTTACTGCATATTTCTGTGCTGTTCTCCCTCCTGCAGTAAGCATCCATATCCTCACTATTCACTTCATCTGTACTACATTCACAGAGTCTTCCAATACGTCCTTCATTACACCTGCAAGGTAAAAACACGACTGAAAATACGAACTTCATGAAGAGCCATACAATAAAAAAAAAAAAAAAAGACATAAAAGTAGCAGAAGTTGTACAAAGAACAGGAGTAAAAATGACTATTCTCTCAAGGGATATTTTGAGTTAAACTTCAAATGAGATAGCCAGCTGACACCTACGTAGCCATCCTTGAAGCTGCTGGAGCAAACTGGACTCAGTTGCTTCTATGCTAATTACTTGTTGCAGGTGAGAAAGGTGTCACCACCTCTAACTACACTGCCACATAACCACTATTAACCCCTCTCCCTGTGACAGAGTATATAATTATTTTTAAGTGACAGTGACTGTTCAGTGTAGCTGCTGTCATCTTTCAGTGTAAAGATTTCCCACAAACAGCCACTAGGCAGGCTAAGAGATGATCTTCAGAGCTGCTGAGCCAAGGTCTTCAGGGATCAGCACTTCTCATTATCAAGGTTAAAGCAGCGATGCACAAATGGAGGCTGTTCTTGCTCCCGGCAGTGACTGACGGACTGTTGTGGGGCGTCAATCAGACACAATGCTTCCACCAGGAAACTGCTGCTGTTGCAAAAGGAAGAGTCTCTTTCGCCACGGGTCTGTTCTCCCCTGCGTGAAACCACTGGACACCGGTGACAGCGATACCAAGTTTAGTAAGTACTTCTACACAAAGATGGGAAAAATCTACTTTCCTCATTTAAAAGGAACAAACACTGACTGCAAAATGGAGCAATGTATGCAGCATTTATGGCCCTAAGTGGCTTATTCTTCAACTTACACAATACTAAGCAGTTAGGGGGCCACAGCTCAGTTTTTCAAACACCCCGTTAACTACCACCACCAAATTCACCAGGCAGATGCTAGTCAGTTCTACAGCAAAAGTCCTCTAAGATCGGACTTCAATTCATTCTGCTCTTACCATTCTCATCTCAAGTGTTTCCAAGACAAAAAGGTTTTCATTTTTGCTGTAGGTTTCTTGGGGGGGGGGAAGGCTAAACCCCTGACTTACTAGGTTGAGCTTCAACCAGTCTCCACTGAAACTAAAGATTTTGCTCTGCTTTCATTGTGTGTCATCCCACAAAATCCAGTATCATTTTACTTAATTTTGAGATGTGTAATAAGGAATACATGTTTAATCAAATCCCTGTGGTGGGCAATAATAGACATTTCAAAGGCATACGTATACAGAAAAAGTTTATGTATGTCTGAAATATTTATAGAAACATGCAATTGGAAGAAACATTTTAGTAAGATCCCAAAAAATGAAATAAAGTAGGGAAAAGAGATTGGGGATGTCATCCAAAACAAAAGGTGGCTGTTTTATGACATTTTAATCTTCCCTGCTATGAAACAAATGGTGTCAATCTGGGTAGGAGCTCCTACCAAAGAATTAGGAAGCCTCTGAATTTCTCAAAATCAGGGGACCTCACATTAGAAGGACATAATTAGATCAGTATGAATACTTGCAAAAATATCACAGGCTAACCCCATTAATTTTGTTCCATAAATCCATAATTTTGCCATATTCCATGGACCTCAGAATGAAATAAAGACACAGAAAAAGCAGCAAGAACTGTATTGTGTGAAGGACTCAAGGCCAAATCTGAATTCTGACTTACACAACAGTGCCAATCTGTGATCAGTACTATGCCAACCTATGATTCAATACTACGAATTCCAGCGTATGGATTATTTCCAGAGGTAAGACAGCATACCAGTATTTCCTAAAATAAATGGGTCTGTAACAGTACTTCTTTTCCTTTCACTTAAAAGGAATTAGTAAACCCAAATAAATTCTAATAAGGAAACAAAGGTCTCACTCATAGTTCTCTTTCGTAAAAATGAGCGTCTATTTATTTACCTGCATGCGCCACATTCAAATGTTCCATTTCCCTCATGGCAGGCTGGACTGTTAGGTTCTCCTTCACTTTGACACTGACATTCACAGATGAACTGGAGATTAATTTCCACTTCTTCAGTGAACCCCAGCGGTTTAATTTTAATTGATTCATTTTGGCCTTTCTTTGGACATTCATTAGCTGTTACATTAATCTCAAATTTAACCTGCAAAGGAAAATAAATGGAGTGCGACATTACTAAAATGAGTTTTGTCTGTAAGAAAAGAAGCGTTGGACATTTTAAATGAACTTGGCTTGAGTAACAGCCAATATACTGAAAGTCACCTCATCTCCGATTGAAATGTTAGAACATTTCCTTCCATCTTCTTGCGTGTCATTCACTCCATTCTTGCAGAAAGACTTGTAACTGATTGTCACACCTTTTGGTAGCTTACTGTTTTCCAGGATAACCTCTGAAGAAAGGGACTAAAACAACAGTTATTAATTAACCACAAACTCAGTTGCATAAGGATTTTGCTGAAAAAAAAAAAAAAAAAACACATTATCCAACTATGAACAGTCTAAGCAACAATCCCATGAAATTATGTAAATTCCAACATGCCCAGAAACACTAGCCTCGGGCTGCTCATGGTGACCCCTTCTCACCAACGAACCTCGTTATACAGGGTCAGGGTTGGTCTCTACAGACATCGGCAGCACCTGTTTGTGCCATGTACTCCAAAGGAGAAATGAGGCTCATTTACACAGTACAGCCATGTAGAAAACATTTTGGGGCCAAATCCATGAGTCCCTGAGGTTGATGTAGACACTTTCTTTGGGGTCAAGAGGTTGTAAAATGGCCCTTCCACATGGAAAGACGGCAAGAACTGAAGATGCTGAAGAAACAGTGTGGTTTTTGGCTGTGGATTTTATTTTTTAAACGGGAAAACACGATGATAAAGTTTTCTTTGTAATTTTGTTTTAAGTGGCTTTAAGAGCGTATCGTTCTAGTCATCTAACCTCTGAATGTCGTAGTGTCTATAGGTCTAATGTGGTTTTACTGCAATGGCAGTACATTTATAGTTTATTTTACTAACTTCCTATTTTGTAGAAAAAAATAAATTCCACCTTGGATTATCTGCCTGAAAAACTCATAGTAACTTAGAAGCATGAAAATTAATACAACCAAAATAAAATCTAAACTTACATTGTAGGCATCAATGATCAGCTGAATCACATTGCTGGAGTTTGAAGACAATGTTCCCACTGCTGATTTTGGTATCAGATTTTTCAATTCCTTTCAATATGTACACAAAGGTAAAAGGAAAAATACAGCCTTAATAGCAAGCAAAGTATAATTTGTACTATAAATATCTGTGCAGTGATATAATGCTTTAGTGCATTATCCAGTCAAGATGAAGTACTTCAAAGAGCAAGATTAAAGTGTTGCCATTGATGATCTAGATTTTTGAGCTTATACACAACATTACTAGTATAAACAGACACCCAGCCTCTTCTCCTCTGCATCTGCATGTGAAATTTGATACGAGAATACACTAAGACATCCTCTTTTACAAGTTGACCACATACAATAGATGAAGATCTTAAAGTAGAAGCACCACACTTCTAGTGCATTAAAGGGAGGCAGATAAATTATGATTTCCAGTGAAAAAGAAAAAAAACTTACGATTTGAACAGAGGTTAAAAAAAAGAAAAATACCTTGTTAGGTTAAAACAAGGAAAAATATGCATCTCCTTTACACAGTCATTTCCTATTTCACAATCACATCCAGCAGTTTAGTTAATTTTAAACATCAGGAATATAAATAGACCACAAAGAACAAAATATGCTCTTTCATAAGTGTCTCTCTTGACTCAGTGTCCACACCCCCGTCAGTTATTTTGCTGCAAAAATGTTCATAAAAAGTAGTACTGAAAATACGTTCCCCTTTCCCTCCTACCTTCAAAGTATAAAGAGGGGCAAGCTGGAGGGACACTTTCTCCTTGGACATTACATATGCACTCAGCATCAATTGGAGCAAGTAAAAAAGGCTTAATAATAAAAATGTGAACAGCAAAATATTACTTTAATGATCACTTACTTCCATACTTTAATTTCCAATCAGGCAATTTTAATTATTTCAGAGCAAATCTGAGTCAGCCTTAGTGCTTGAGGGGAAAAAAGTACAAGGATCAGAAATACAAGTTATTTTCTTTACCTTATAAACTGCCTGAAACTCTTCAGTAACAGCAAAGATTGTCTGAATGTTGTTCTCACTAAGCTTCTGTACCAGATGAGCAATAGAAGGATAATCCTATAAAAACCAAACATAAAATGCAATTCAAATCTGGGACACATGTTAGAAAACAATCAGAAAAAACCTGACATTGTAAACAAATCACCTTTAGAAATGTATGTAAGGCTTCTGACTAGCCCACTTACATTAGTGCTCTAAAGGATGCGCTGAAACAATTCCACAGATGCTCCATGAAGACAAGTGTCTTTCAGAAGGAACTACTGTAAAATCATCTTGTTCCCTGGCGTTTAAAGTCTCCACATTAAATGCCTAATCCCAATGTTACCTCAAAATTACCCTCTGTAATTTTCCATATGACTTATCTCAGTGAAAATCACTACTTTTGGCACTGTTTCATAAAGAAAAGATCAAATAAAGCCAAATTAATTTTAGGTTTTTACTGAACAATACTAACTTAACTTTAGGAATACATGAACACAAAAACTTTGTAAAGCTTACTGTGGTTACCCCATCCAGTATATGTTTTTATTTTTACCATTTTTGTGCTCTACCTATCAATAAACAACGGTAATGTTGAGCGTATTTTTATCATAAACTCTGCATCATTAGATTTCAAGCAGTCTTAAAACAAAAGCTGGCCAAGGAGCTCTCAGTATTTTTTACAGTAGCAAAATACTTCTGAACACAAAGACTAGCAAAATGGTAAAATAACAGAATGGAGCCACCACGTGTCCAGGCAGTGGACATGGCGGATTATTAATTATTAAAAACGTTAAAATCCAGCAACACAAATCATGTTGTGAAAATTGCCATTTCTTGAAACTTTCCAGTTAACACTGGATTCGTTCTTGTACATTTGTTTTAGTTAAGCCAAAGTCTTGACACAATATGGAGGTAAACAGATAAAATTCAAGAGACATAGCTGCCTGAAACTATACCAGGTGACCTGATGATTTTTTTTTTGATCTTATTGATCACAAAATATTCCATAGAAGATGATGTAAAGACTTACATAATAGTGGCTCATTGTGTACATATCATTTTCCAGGTGACATTTCCCATCATTCGGTAAAACAATTCCACCAAGTTTACCATCTCCTGCAAAGTGAAATCCAGCATCCGTGGAAAACACTAACAGCCTCGTAACATTTCTCCAGCCAATTTGTTCCTTGAGAAACAAAGAAATGGATTTTTGGTATTTTGCACCGGTTTATTTTATAGTAACAGGGACCAACACTTGATAGAGAAATGCATGAAAGTAGACAGACTTAGAATAAACCATACTGCACAAGTGTCACCCTGGAAATCATCTAAAATTCACTCAAACCTCAAAAACACTTGCATTTAATTAAAAATCTTCTCTAAACATCTGCTGTAGGTTTTTCACCAAAGGCACGAAACATTCTTTGAGATGTACTTTGGTCCATTCAGTTCTCTTCAAAGTATCTGAAGAGCAATGGGGTTTTAGAAATTGGGCATGTCAGTTCAGCTCTTTTATACCCCCAAGACCACTTCTATGTCCCCACCAAGCAGCCTGAGCACAGAGGACAATGTTAGTGTGTGGAGCACTGCTGCAGTCTTTAATCAGAAGACTGGCTTCCTGGCGTTAGGCTCTGAAGCATCATCAGGTTTTGCCCATCCAGTGCAGATTCACACCCAGCACAGTAGTTGCCAGAGGACTGGCCTCTCTCACCATCCCACTAAGCATCCCGGCCCACAACTGCAGAGCCTAATTCTGTAACCTGCCCTTTCTTATTTTCTTTAAATTCTTCCAGAGTTGAAGTTCTAGTTAACTAGGAAAAGGCCATATAAAAAGGTCACATAAATACCAGTTACCACAAAAAAAAAATAACAAACAAAAACCCCAGAAGGCTTATGATTAACACTGTACTTTTAAAATAAGACTCCAGATTGTTTCAGAAAGTCCCGACTCTACCGGTCAACAGCACAGTAATATGGTAACAAAGCAGTAAACTTGGGTACTGCTTTTTTTGGAAGCCCATGTGGTACAGGTGGTGTACATCAAAGAACGCAGTGACCTAGATTATTCTTCAAAAATAAACAAACATCAGGTTTCCATCTACCCCTGAGAAGCTAATACAAGTTACAATTCACCAAACTCCTCTGAAACAGCTACAGGAAGCATATAAAGCTTTGAAATAATTTCAGAATAGTTGCTTCCTCAGGATTTCATACACTTTTCAGCAGAATTTGACTATTTTACAGCAAAGTTTTAAAACTCTGTCTTTCGAACGCAACTATCTGCTGTGAAAACGACCTCTAACCACCACTTTCACGTTTCTCAGGTTCATTCACTCACTAGAGCTCTTTGCAAAAGACAACTTCATGCAGCCTGCTCAGTCTGTCACGTTCGAACGTGTCATCTTACGCGAGCAAGACATCACCCACCACAAAACAAGACCATAAAACATGAAGGCTGTACTCAAACAATTTCATCTAACAGAGCAGTAAAGAAAACCAACACACACTTACCCCACAAACCGCAACCTGCATTATTGCATCAAATCCACCTTCCGGAGAATCTAAGTTCCCAGAAATGTGCTGTTTACCTACAAGTTCATTAAATTTGTTTCCTTCGCTGGTAAGGCTGAGCACATTTTTATAGCTAAATGGACTTGTACAGTTCTGGTCACCTGTACAAGGATTTTGGAGTTTGGCTGGTGTCGTACTTATATATGGCATCACAGTTTTCTCCACGAAAGAGCCAAAGCCTAAGACAGAACAATAAAACCTTTGTAAGCTGAAGAGTGGAAGTCTCTTCTCCTTATATTAAGACACAACAGAATGCAAATGCACTTTAGCTGAACCAAAATCAGAAATAACTCTCATACTTGTTTACTTTCCAGCTTCTCCATCAACACCAAGCACTCTCATGCTCCTCGATAAGTTCTTCTACCTACTAGAATATCTGCCATAATAACCATAGAATCATAGAATGGTTTGGGTTAGAAGGGTCCTTAAAGATCATCCAGTTCCAATCCCCCTGCCATGGACAGGGACACCTTCCACTAGACCAGGTTGCTCAAAGCCTCATCCAGCCTGGCCTTGAACACTTCCAGGGATGGGGCATCCACAGCTTCTCTGGGCAACCTGTTCCAGTGAATTTCATAATTCATTCTTTTTTTTTTTTTTAAATTACTCTTCATATGTAATAACACAAAAAACATCAGGAAGGTTTTTTTTTTTTAATAGGCAAATCTTTCTTACCAATTCGAAAGTCTGAAGTTATTTCTGACATTTCTAACATCAGAGCCGTTCCGAGACTTTTCACATTCTCCAAATCATCTTTCATAGAATATGAGAGGTCCATAAGATAATACAGGTCAATGGGGTAGTCTTCAGCTCTCTTAAATTTTAATGAAAATGTTTGGGGTTCCCCTGTTTCAGAGATTAAATAAAAAATAGAAACCATTAAAAATCCCAGGACTGCATTGGCAAGAAAAGTGCACTTCTAAGGAAAGTGTTTGAAATACTGATTTTGAACTAAATGTGGGTGAATTTTTCTCCTGTTAATTGAAATGTTTAACATTAAATTATGATTAAAAAAGACCACATTCAAGTATTTCTTTCAAACATCCAACTTCATATTTTCACAGAATTTTATCTCTCCATAAAAAAATACTAGCCTGCAGGAAAAAAAACCAAACACCAAACAAGTCAAGCTTCTCGTAGTTGCTGCAATTTCAAACCTTCGAACTTGCAATAGTTTTAACAAGGTTCCTGTAAGACCTAATAGCACAATTTTTCAATATCTGTTTGCATCCAAGATGATCCCAAAACTTCTCAGGGTTTAGTTTAAAAAAAGCCATTGTTTAAATAGGTTTATAGAAGAAAAATCAGTTCTGCATGGAATATTTCAAGTTACTTTGTATCAAATGCAGGCTGAGAACACAGAAATGGCAGTAAGACAATGGAAAGTTACTACTGGTTGCAATTCTAAGCCCAGACCCTGCGTTTTGCCAACAGAAGCATGTAGTCTCACTCTGATGTTGCAAGCCACTGCAGAAGAATCACCACCACCCTCCAGCCCTGGAAAATGGGAAAGTATTCTTTTGCCTATTATATATGAAATAAGGAATAGAATTAGATTTTCCCCCCACCCCACTCAGTCACTGAAGTTAAATGGTGATATTGCTAGTGCCTAAGTCTGCTTAATCATTATCGAACTGGGGAAACCCATTAGATGTTCAAAGTGAACAGCATAGGGATCACTCAGCTATGCAGCATGGTTTGCACACCAAAAAAACCCAACGCAAATAAAACCCCAACCCAACAACCAAACTCCAAAACTAGAGCTTTACATTTTCTTTAGCTGATATTTAAAAGAGCCTGCACAGAAAGCAAGTATCCCCCCCTGGAAGCACACAGTCTCTCATGAGATAGCTTATGACCAGAAGTGCTTACAAACAGAGCAGTAACCTTTTGGGTAGTTAGGTTCTGGTTGCCCAAGTCCCTTACACCTTCTGATAAAGAAGCTTCTGTGTCAAGAGAGGGATGACACTTTGGTTTGAAACTGAAAGGGTCGCACTATAAATAAATAGGGGTAATACCAAAATTGCAAAGTAACTTTCATTCCTTTTCTTTCCCCTCATCATCATGCTAAGCTTCTTCAGATCATCTTACATTTATTAAGGCAATCACCACCAAGCAGCCCACCCTGGCTCTTACTCCTGGTAAATACAAGGCAGCTGTTGAACGGGTCTGCAGTACCTAGGAACCGTCCTTAAGGACAATCTACATTACGTTCAAGTACTGTATGAGCTACTAGCCCTGCTGCCACCCTTCATTTTAATTAAATAAAGTTCTCTTCAGGGGCTGGAATTGGTACACAACTACTTTCTTTTCATCACTGTAGTCCTGTGTCCACATCATTAGCCTCTGGGAAGTATTTTATGTAGCAATCCAGAAATCCCGCTTCTTAACTACAAAACCATCCAGTTCAGACACAAAGGCTTTGAAAGACAGCGGAACTTCAAGGAAAACGAAATGCTCTCCTAACTTCTCTAAGTTTTTGCACACTCCTCTACTTTCATTCTAAGAAGCCACGCTGTTGAAAATCAACTACGACACACTGAAACCAAAATAATTTTACCTCTCTCCTCATATGTACCAATCCACCCTGCATCTACTTTCTCGTAAATTCTATCGGGAACAAGCGATAATTTCTAACCTTTCATAGAAATCAAACAGTATCTGAAGTATCTTGACACCTGGGGCTGATCAGAACGGCTCTGCTATCATTCAGGTTACCTGAACAAAAGTAGCTTCTGTAACAAAATGGTTACACATTCAAAACAAAACATGCAGATGTAGTGGTGACAGAAAAGTCATCTGAAAACTAGAATGAAACCGTCCTTACCGACTCTTAGTTTCAGTACTAATTTTTGTGGCTGGATCTGTGTAATGGCCTCCGGTTTCAGCTTCTCTGCAGCACCTATCTTACGATTTGTTACTTCTCTGTCTTCAAGAATCTGTTTGCTACCTCTGGGATTTTCTATATCTTCCATGGGACAGCCTTTACTCTTCAGTGCTGCCAAGTCATCACATCGGGCAGATGTTGGTTCTCCTTCTTGCAAGAAGTCCTAGAAAACACAGGCAAAACAGTATCAACTTTACGGCCAGCCACAATTTGTTACATTTTACCCACCATAACACTTTTTACAATGACTTTTTTTTAATTCAGTACAAAACCACACAGTCCTGAAATATGTGGAATTACACTAAATATATCAGTGACTACTATTTGGTCCAGGAGCTTGCCTGTACTTGCACTTATACACAGAGAAGATGTAAGCAAGATGAAAAAAAACCAGCAGCCCGATGTCACCTCCGACAGAAGCAGGACATCCTTTTGTACTGGCTACTTGAAGGGACAGCAGGTGGAAAACGTCCTCATCTTCACATAGCCATCAATAACGTGAACCTATCTGTACAGCCTACTTGGCACTACCCTCCCTTTTCCCTTCTTTTTGTTTTTGAAAGGCTTTAATTAAGGATTATGTAAGTGCACCTTGGCACTCACCAAGAAAATAATGGCAATATGCTGACAGAGCAGGGGAAAAACAGACAATAGCTCTTTTATTCTGGGGAAATTCAATCTGAAAGGAAGATCCATGAGCAAAAACAATCTCTAACTTTGTTCTGAACAGCAAACTACCATTACCTCAAACCTTAAAAAAGCTCTAGCCTCAAATATGAGTAAATAAGGCTTCTAATTGAGAAACTCGGAAATTCAGATCCCACTCCCCACCCCCATATGTATATAAATAAATATATCTTAAAGTCTGTCAGTTCTTCATGACCAGGACCTACCAACAAAATTGACAGCTCAAAGCCAAATTTTTGAGTCAGTTTAACGCTTAAAGTTCATAAACTGGTTTTGGGTACAGTTAAGTAGGTACTATACAGAAATATTCATATATTATCATCCTCTCGAAAGAAACAGGAAAACTTCCCAGTTTTCATTCACAAACTGGATGGAGAGCTATAGAAAATATGTTCTTCTGTTTCTAACCTGAGGAGACACTTCAGCACACACTGGTTAAGTCACACAGTTTCCGATTATCTTACATTTTGTATTTCCTGAATTTAATTTTTTTTTACATAAGAAAGCACCCTGTGTTTCATACTGAAACAAACAACCCACCCACAGAAACCAATTTCCTAAGCCCCAAGTCTACCAACAACAGAAAAATAAAATTTGAACACCTTCTATGGAAGAAAACCTTTGATCTCTTCCCCTACACCACCTATGTCTCTCTAAAATTACCTCTTACTCTAATGTCACTGGAAGAATATAATCAAGCACACCCAGACAGACTCCATGCTGGAATGATTTTAAGTAACTACAAAACAACCTGTAGGGTCTGTATACACATATAATTCAGAAAAGAAGCAAACATATTGTAAAAAGCAATTCTACTCAAATCAGGACATCAGGAAAATCACAGTATCAGAATTTTAAAGTACAAATAACTATCAAATTGAAGAGCTACAGGAAACTATCATTAAAGAAAATAAACATTTTATACATTTAAAGTATTTATTAAAATTTTAAACCAAAGGAAAAAATAAACCCTAAAAGGAATTTTGCAATACTTACTGTTTTTTTACACCATCCACAGTTTGGTCCTGCCTGTATACATTCACCACATGATTTTGCATTAGCTTTTATGCAGTCACTTCCACCTAGCAAAGAACCCAGATCAGTCACTTAATTTATAAAAAGGTGCTAGCAACAGAATTTTTACAAAGCCAGAATGAAACAGAGTTCAAACTACAAATAGGTTATTAACATAAGATGATTGACATATTGTCATTAGCACTCATCTGCTATATTTATCTACGTAAATAACTAATATATATATAGTTTTAAAGCAACATTAATAGTACTGCAATGAGATCAACTGACTTACCTTGTTGAGCAAATCCACCCCATATCAAGTAACAGAGGATGCCAGCCCATGTGAGCAATTTTAAATTAGTCTGAAATACATAATCAGAAGACCAAGTTTTATGATTTATCATAATAAGTGAGGGGGGGGGAAAAAAAGCTTGCATGAAACTGCAGACATGTAACTGTTTCAGAGAAGACAAGGAACATGGAGCAGATGCAAATCAAATTATCTTAGTTGTACCAGCTGGACAGTTTTGCTCTAATACAACCATGTTTGTGGGCTACAGTTTGTATTTAGAAGTCAAACAGGGTATCTGCTTCTTAAATTATTTTGAAATAATTGTGAGATAAACCAGCAAGCTATGAGAAATCTGGAAACGATGTTCAGTTGGGAGGGTGGGGGAAGAACCCAAACTAATCTATCAGCATCTTATAAATATGTTTTTATGCTCTGAATGTTATCAGAGGAACACTTCTAAATAAAGATACCACAGAAATACAAGACGGAAATAGAGCTTCTCTATTCACATCTCTCTTTCAAGATAAACTTCAAGACCCTTCCCAAAGTATTTTCCTCAGAATCTTCAAAGGGCATTTTACAGCCTAACTCTGCACCTTATGCTCCAAACTAGAAATTTTCTCTCATGGTATGTAACATAAAGCATCCTGGACATAAACACAGACCCTTTTTTTCTTCTTTATACAGCAGAGAATGAATGGGTTCTACCCTTGTGAAAAAAAACAAAGCTATCTTTATTTCAGTGTTACAAATCTTAATGAAAGCCCAGCAGAAAGAACACATACGTACAAACTATATAACCTCTATGTTTTACACGACAGGATTTGAATGCTTATAAACCACAATTTAGGGTTAGTAACTTGTCATTTTTCTCTAATTATTGGTGAGACTTAGCTTAGTACTCCAGAGTTAGGATTATGTGCTAAAAACAGACCATTCCCCACCCACTGCCCCCTAAATTTTCTTCGCCTGTAATAGCAGGTAGTCAGCCAGGGTCAGTCGTCACATCTTTGAAATTTTGGTACTATTTTAAATCTAATTTCTCTTTTATTCATTAAAAGAATTCTGAGAACTTGGACCCCGGCTGCCAATTTCCTTCATCATCCTAAAATGTTATTGTTAATTAAAGCCTTTCTAGTCATCCTGGAAACATCAATATTCTTAATACCTTTTTGTTCTAAAAATATCTTGCCATAGAGCCAAGGGAAAGTGAATTTGGCAGTCTTAAAATGAACCTGTCATTTTCTAGAAGATGTACTATTATTCATATAAATTAGCAGCAAAGTGAGCAATACTTAAATTAGCATAGCAGTTGAGCTTTGGTTTTCCCACACTGATTTAGGGTCCTTCATAATTGTTACTTTGCACATCCAGACCTAACGAAGAAGGCATAGCTGCTCTAAAATCGGGTGAACAAGGTTGCAAGCAGAAGTCAACCGTTTGCTAACAAATCTTATCCAACAAGAGTATTAGAAGGTTCCCATCTTTCTGATAAATCATTTCGGCTCACTATTCTCTTCCATGGATGCTGCCGCCAGAGAGTGGGGGGCAGTTTAGACACAGAAGAATTAAGATAATTTGCTGTGGCATAACTTTGCTAGAAGTCACGTATATGCACATTAAGAAATTACTGATTTAAAAAAGGAAAAATTGAACTCTGAATTACACCTTACTTAACTTTTGATCATTACTTATTGCACATGTCCAACTCCGACTCCTCTCTCTGCGCATCGCTGTAGAGGTGCGCAGTCCTTCATTCTCAAAAACTCTTGTGTGCTCTCTTTATCAAGTCACCTCCCCTATACAAGCAGTCCCCAGATCAAACCTGCGCAACCTTGATCAGAGGGGAACTGTGACCCAACAGCAGTTACATGGTGTAGGAGCACGCCTATGGGACTAGGGGTCTGGAAGGGAAACTCTACCAGATTGCTCAACTTTTAGGCTCCTTCTTTTCTGGTTTTATGGTAGGCAAGTTCTTTGTTTAACAAACCTTACTTCCCACAAATGAAGGACTATTTTGTTACTCCAGAAGAAGCTCTGCTTTAAGTACAGCCCAGAACAGGGTGGGCTTTTCAGTATGAAAAAACCTAAACTGCTGGCATCAGTGTAGTACTGTCTTTTCTGTTAGCCAAAAGGAAAGAATATAAACAGTTCACCTTTTTAGGGCAGACTAGCAGCGGATGCACAGCAAGCCCATGCAGACTATATAAATAAGTCAGCAAAGATGTGACACAGTGCTAAAACTATGACTAAGACCATTTGGAAGAGAAACGTTCCTGTGGAAATGCATCCGCATGATGAATGTAGTTCTGGGCACAGATTCCTCGTAAAGCTAACAAGGAAAATGTCCTCTTCCATATATGGCTAAGCCAATGCCTCTCCTAAAGCAAGCCGCCTGCCCTCCGACACACGCTAGCTCGCTTCCTTTACCTCCACTGCTTAATAGCTTTTCCATCTGCTGAGTTCTGGAAAAACTCGAGCAAAGATTTGCTAATTTGCATCCAATTTTGATTGTTCTTTAATGCGAGCAAAGCCAGGCGCAGCCTTCACGCTCCAAACTGGCTCCTGACCCTGGCAGCAGCCCGGTCACAAACACGGCAAACACATTCGCTGCCCGTCACTGGTCAGCACTGCAGACCGACCTGTTGCAGCTTTTTCTGTTAAGAGAATAAACCAAAACAAGTAACGCCTAACGACACCAGACAGCCGAAGGAAGCCTTTGGAAACACTTGGTGGAGCTGGAACCAGACCCCGTGTGTCAGTATTCAACCACAGATGACGGGAACAGAAAAGAACCCATTGTTACAAGAAACAAATGCCATTTTTTGCGCAACATTTACATATTTTCTATTATATTTGTTCTCCCCTTTTTAATTAAATCTTTGAAAAATATCCCAGAATCCTTGAAAAAAGCAGCTCAAAGCTTACAAAAGGTACGCTTGCCAAGAAATGAAATTTCTTTAACAACTCTATCACCAGTTGGCTCCTTTTTAAAAGGCTGAAAATGGTGAGCTGCTAAAAAAAAGATTTGAAAATTATTTCTGCACATTTGTGAACCCTACTCTATTTTTGTTAAATATTTTAGGAAGAAAAACATGGATATAACCTTGAATGTTTGGACTCATTGCTTTCCAAGTTTGGGTTTTTTTTTTGCTGTCTCTACAAACACTAATGCTTGAAGATAATTTTTTCTTTAGAAAACCAGCCTTGACGGAAATCTCCAGAGCTTCTACTTCGAAATGAGACACTCATGAAGTGACAACAGGAAAAAGGATTATTCCTCCATAGTGAGACTTCATTTTGAATCTGCGAATCAAACATTTAGCACCTTTATATTCTGCTAATCAAGATATTTAGAAATTAAGTTTACTACTCCACAGCACTAAAGACTTTTGCAGCTTTTAAGTTTTATTTACTAGAACAGCAATAGCATCAGTGCAGAAAATTAACTGGGCAAACAGGATTAGGAAAAAAGGATGAGTGTTATAGAAACCTTAATTGCCGTGAAATCAGGTATCGATGGCTATGCCGCTCTCCTCTCACCACTCTTCAGCTCAGCACTTCACCCCGCCTGACGCAGGGCACCGTTTATACCAGCATTAAGACAGTGCTAGCAACAAGCTGTTGGGCCAGCGCAGAGTGGCTCCCCTCAGCCCAGCAGCTCCTCGTGCTCCGGCATCCACCAAGCCAATGCCGAGCAAAGGAAAGCACTACAAGGCATCTGCCTCTGTTGCGTCCCGAGGTGTGCCTTGCTACAAAGCTTTCTACTGAAATACATAACCACGCTTCAGACCACGGGGGAAACATTTAAGCACACAGTAAGAGTTGATTCCTTGTGCAGAAGCCACCTTTTTGAGGCAATAACCAGACAGCCTACTTACTCACAATCCCCCACACCACTCTAATGACACTTATAAGCCTAGAAATGAATAAGCAACTCACACTTTTGGACTAGGGTTTGTGCTTCCTGCAGACTGACACCTCTTTGCATCAGCTGTGTTTTCAAGGGTTTAAAGCTTGATTCAGAAATGTTGTATGGAACTGATCCCTCCTAGAGATGAGATTGTAACAGCCACTTTCATCTAGCCTTCGGATGGAAAGTCACTTGAGAGCTGCTCCGTCCTCCTTGATGATTCACCCTTGTTAATCAACTTCCTGGTTCATTATTTTTACTGCTGTCCTTTCTGTCCCGTGCTAGCATTAGTGCGGCCACCAAGGAGCACTGGAGCGAGGACAAGATCTGCAAGAAACACTAATCCGACAAAGAGAGGGGCTGACTTCAGCTGTCCGGGTACAAAAATGCTTGCCCTGGAACGGTGGAGGTGGTGAGATGGGGATGGAGAAAAAGAGAACTGGGAAAAAATAAAATAAAATAAAGCAAAGGATGCCGCTTTTCAGCCACAATCTGGCTGTACGCTGGACTACAGTGGTCACACAGTCAGCCCCCGCCCCCAGTCATCAAGGCTCTGGTTATAAAAAGAGCAGGAAGAGACATGTTTCTAAAATAAGCAGAATTAAATAGTCTCTGGAGACACCCGTTGCAGGACTCAACGGCTACCCTGCTAAAAAAGCTCCTTCTTCCCTCACTCCAGAAAGTTTAGTGGCTTTAGCTGAGGACCGTGCTTTTCCACACAAATTTTACAGACTGGCAGGATGAATCCCATTCACGTTTCTGAGAAAGAAAATAAAAAGGTGCGATGGGGGTGTGTATGGAGGGAAGGGCACAGTGATTTTCTTAACTGGAGAAACCAAACAACACTGCTGACACGGGACAGCAATTACACAGACACTACAGACCTCTAGCACCAACCCACACCCCTGTAGGCACTCCTGACAGCTTGATCTCCCACAACAGATGTGGGATGTTGTTAGTCACAAACCCAAATTTGCCTGGACACACAACAACTCCAAGCATGTCTGCTTGTACAACAATTCACTATAAAAGAAAGCGGTAAAATGGTATTTTCGGCTCTGCCTTAAGTGAAGTATATTGCTCAGAAAGGCACGGATACAGAAATTACAACATTTCACACCAAGGAGTTACTTTTGATTAAAACCTCCAAGTTTGTGGTTGTGCTGGTTTTGGCATAAGGTATGACATAATGGTATGAAATAAGAGGTGGAGAAAGTGCTGATTTTGGCTGGGATAGAGTTAATTTTCTTCAGAGTAGCTAGTATGAGGCTATCTTTTGGATTTGTGCTGAGATTATTGATAACACACTAATGGTTTTAGTTGTTGCCAAACAATATTTACATTAAGCTAAGGACTTTCTTGGCTTATCATACTGCATCTGTCTTCCCAGCTTGTCATGGTTTAGCCCCAGTAAGCAACCAAGTACCACACAGCTGCCCGTTCACCTCCTCCTCCCCCAGTAGGATGGGGGAGAGAATCAGAAGAAAAAGAGAACTTGTAGGTTGAGAGAAGAACAGTTTAATAATTGAAAGTAAATGAAATGAAATAAAATGAAAACAAAAAATAAAACAAGCACACCAGCTACTTCTTCACAGGAAGCTGGGAGGAGACACAGCCACCACAGCTGACCCAAAGGCCATTTATTTCATGCCAGATGATGTCATGTTCAGTATATAAGCAGGCGGATGTTGGCTGGGGGGCTCTCTCTCTGGCTGTTTTTGATCAGGGACCGGCTGGGCATTGGGCAGCAGGTGATGAGCAGTTGTATTACTTCCCCCCTCCTCCCCCAGTGCTGTTTACCTTTTCATGACATATCCTTATCTTTAGTAGTAGTATTTTCATTACGTATTAGTATTATTAGTATCATTATTTTATTTCACTTATTTTCAATTACTAAACTGTTCTTAACTCAACCCATGAGTTTTCTTACCTTCTCCTCCGATTCTCTCCCCCACGACAGCGGGGAAGGGGGTAGGCAAGTGAGTGGCTGTGTGGTGCTTAGTTGCTGATTGGGATTAAAGCACAACAGTGGTGTAGGCCTTCCAATTAATATCAAACAGGTAATTCATCATTTGCGACCCTAACAGCTATCTTATTTACTTAACCAATGCAATCATTACTGTAATACTGAATTATAGTTGGAATACACTACTTGCACAGTAGATTCCAGGACCACCAGATAATGAAACTACGTGACACACTCTTCTTTGTGGAAGTGGAGATTTGGGTAAACACTAATGGTTGAAAAGCAAGTTTTAATCAAAGAACCTGCAAAACTATAGGTACCCTGGATGTAGACCAGCACTCTGACGGCTGCCCTCCACAGCCAGGCCCAGCTTCTGATCTTGCACTGTCAGAGATGAGCTAGTGGAGTATTCCCATGTAGGGGTAGTGAAGTTGATGGAAATAGTCAAGATGTGCAGGCTCAAGTGCAGTAGCATCCCCATCCAAATGGAAATGCTATAAGTAAGTCTGCCTTCAATCTAGCCTATCTACCAGCCTTCCAGCATGGCTTATCAAGACCACAATGTTCTTTCCTCCCACAACTTCACAGATGTTAACAGAGCAGGTTCTGAACTGCTTGCAGTAATATGGAAAGAATGGGCCATTAACCCAGATTAATGTGCAAAGTAAGAAATTCTTTAGCAATGAAACAGCTTTTACACAAAAATTTATCACATCAAGACTGCTTACTCAAATTGTGTCCTGAAAAAGTTTTAAGGCATAACCACTACAGGTACCATGATGCTACAGGATAAAACAATCAGCAGTATTTGACACTGGACTTCATTTATGCCTGCCAGTTATTATCTCTAAGTTAATGGAATAAAACAAGCATAGTCACCAAATACTCATGATAAACACTTCCATAGCCACTGTTTTAGTAGGGCACCATACATTAAAATAATACATATAATAAAAGTTAGGACTTAAATTTCAGTTACAAAGAGTTCTCTTTTGGTTAGGGAGAGCAGCTCCTCCAGTACAGTTATCTGAGGTTATCTGCCACAATTAGTGTATGTCACTGATTAGTTCAGAAGATCCCTCTGCAGGGTTGGGATTCCAAAAGAAAGATAGGAATACATATTTCTGCATGCCAGAACCATGGAGAAACATCAGTTTCAGCAGATGCCGCATGGAAACTACTGTGCCCCCCTTCTGCACTTAGCAAGGCAGACAAATACACAAGTAACGTAACTGGTTTGCTAAGACTCTCAGTTACACTGTATTACTACCCATAGTTTATTCATGCTTATAGCTCTAAAAAATTTCTTAAGAGATCAAATTGCTTAAAATTCACCAAAAAGGACTGGATTCAATGCAAGGGGGAGGAGGAGAATATCAATAAGCATTAGGTTCTGAAACAGACTTGTGGGTACAAAACCACTACTGAAAACCCTACATGGGCACCTGTATCACATTGCCTCGAAACACATGCAAATGTTCATGTCCAAGTACCAGCAGGCTGAGGCCACAGCTCATGAGAACAGATCTGGAAGGCTGTTCATGGTATCAGCTTGTGTCCTGAGAGTATGGGGTGTTTGTTAGTTCATATAGGACACAGCAGCTTCAAGACACAACAGCTAACTTCACAAGCATCCCCACAGTTTGACCATATTCTTCCTTTCATATAGAGTCTATTGATATTTGTTCCTGGATTTCTCAGGAGCCCTGAACTTACTGACAGTTCTAAATAGTGGAACAAAAACTAATTAGGTATTTTTCTGAAAAGTATTTTTTGGTCTTGATTTGAATTACTGAGTGAAAACAAATCTGCCCAAGTCAGGTGCCTAGCTGCAGTGCAGAGGGTGGGGATGGAGACTTTTCTTGGTAGAACACATGAGTTTCCTTCAGAAAGAGAGGTACTGATTTCAGAACAACTGCAGTTGATGAGGTTTTCTGATATTTGCTCTCACTTCGCCTTGAGAAAGACAGAACGTGATAGATGCAGTTGTGATACAGTTGGCATGACAGAGGGTGGTAATGGTTCCCTGGTGTTTTACAGCACAGAGGCATACCCAAGAAGTAAGATACCCGGGCTCCAGTCCCTCCTCAGCCCCAGTGGGTTTGAATTTACAATTCCTATGAATGCTCTATCGGCCTACAGGATATACTAGTAAGAGCACTCTCCATTGTTCTCATTAAACCAAAGCTCCTATGCAACCAAGAGTGAAAGGCACAGAGATAGAAAATGAGCTGATAAAGCTTGTTTATCAACTCGTAGATAAAAAGCTTGTTTATCTACTGAAGCACTCTGATAGTAGGAGGTAGAAGAAATATGTTAAGTAGGTTTCCAGATCTTGTTCCCTGTAATATATAAACAGATTTTACAAAATACTGTCAATGAATAAAAGCAAAGAGTCTTGGGGCCAAGATTCGGAGTACGAGCATTATTTCTCACCAAATGTCCCCACCTGTAGGAAAGTGGAACACAGACGTTCACACTCAGACACAGAAGACAGTCTCGACTGCAAACCTCTTGTATCATGCATGACTAGTCTGTCTAGGGCACACTGAGCTGAAATCCTCTATAACCGAACTCCTGACCAAGCTGAACTATATGGACTCCAAGTTAAAGTGAATATTTAACCTCCCAACAAGCAACTAAAGGCAGCCAGGGAGCTTCTGGTAACAAGGAAAGACCTACTGAACGCAGACTTCTATGGAACACAGCAAATCTATTTAGGTAGGAGAGATCACACACTGCGTTTTTATGGAGCTTTATTTCTGTACATGTTTTCATTAGCAAAATCCATCGACAATTTCACTTAATGACAAACTCCTGCAACCAGCTGCAAACGTAAACAATACTCATCACCAGCAAAACCAAGTTGCATAGTAACTTGTAAAGAATAGTAATGCTGCTAAAGCCTACTCAGTTTTCTTTTCATAACATTTCTACTTAAGAAGTCACACCAGTCAGACTTCATTCTGACGATGGTAACAGAATGAGATGCTAAGGGACAACACAAAGATGCTGCCACTGACGGAGAGCCCTCACTTGTCAAGTCAGCAAACCCCAAGCACAAGCCTGATCTCTTCCCTTTGTTCTAATGCCTTTCGGAGAACACTGCGTTGCAGGCAGGGCTAACACTGGTTAGTCAGCACCACTTTTGAAGTAGGGACCTTTTTTCAAGTAGTCTATGTACATTCCACTGTGCACAGAAGTTTTCTAATTCATGACGACCTCCTTAGTACTATCATACCACCAATAATTATTAATTTAACACTTTGCTGTATTAACCACCCTTGTCCCTAGCTCTGTTATAAGATGGACAAAGAGACTATTTATATAATGTTTTCCTGACCCATTGAATCATAATTTGAAGCCAAGATTCCACAGTTGCTTTGGAAAACATCTTGATGCTTGAAAGGCAAGTAGTAGTTAGCCACAGCTCATGTGAACAAACAATCTGTGTATGATCACCACGTATAGGAAACCATTTAAAGAGCCAAGTGAGGTCCTCTTTCTCATGAGAATATTTTTTCCACATGGGTTTATTTAGGTATTTTTATCAGGAAATTATCCTCAGACTGCAATTTATAGGGTAAACTCTGACAACTGTATTTTGGAAAACTAGACTAACAAAAAGGTATATTGTGCTTAATGTTCAACATTCAATTAGGAGAGAAATACAACTCTGCATATTCTCAAGTGGAGCAGGAAGAGGCCTGCAGCTATGTCTAATTAAAACACCAGCAATATGCTTTTACTGTTTATTACCTATGGCTCATACCTGGTTTTAACTAAAACATTCGCATCTTTTTCTGAAAAGCCAGTTTTTAACTACTCCTTGCTACTCTACACTTCTCAAACTATCGTGCTTAACCACCATGCTTACTGAAGTACAGAATAAAAAAAAGCAGAATTCCCCAGCACCACACACCTGCACTCCTCTCTCTTGCTGAGACATCCCATGTCAGTGCATCCTGCCCTGCAGAAAGCCGGGATTCCTACAAGGACATTATGAAGCTCCTTGAATTTTAAGCAAGGACAAAAAAAAAAAAAAATTTATTCATACACTGCTTATCCTAGCATTCAAGCACACCCCAAAGACAGCACATCTCTGAGGCTGAACAGCTAACACATCAAGCCCACTGGTACCGATACTGTGGGTGAAACTACTATTTTCTGTACCTACAGCAGCTTCTGTCTGTGCACACCTTGAAAGCTTCCTCTTTAAGGATAAATATGAGAACGTCTAAGTGTTAAGAACCAAAACGCCCATTCCCCGCCTTGAAACAGTCACTGTCAAAAATACCTGTTTTCCATACTCCTGCCAACAGAAGTTTCCAGCAGTTCATGTCCATCACAGCCACAACGACTCAAAGCACTTTGTCTCCACGAATTTGTAAGAATTGGTACCCAATCTCACTGTTATCAGCTGGCGTTTTTCCACAACAGGTATTTCAGGGTTTTCTTTATTACAAACACCTCTTTACATAATTGTTGATAAATGAAGGGGAGGGGAATCCTCTATTGTTTCATCACTTTTCAAATCCTTTTAGAGCCATCAGTCATTTTTGCTGTAACTTAATTTCTCTTCTTGCTTCAATGTGACACTATTTTTTTGGCAGGGAAGAGTGTGGATTGAATATTTAGCTTGTTTACATAGGTCTTCCTAGTCTACAAAACTTCTTGGCTAAATTTAGCATTTCCATCTCAGACAGATTACAATTTGGAATGCCACACGACAATTTCAGCCATTCTAGTAGAAAACACCGGTGTCTGTTCCTTGTGGTAGTATTAAATTCCCACACACTCTGTACCACTTACTACTCCCATAAAGAGTCTATTTAATTTTGTGCAACTTAAACCTCACATTCATCCACACAGGGGGAAATGAAAAGTTTAGTTAAACATATAAATATAGCTCTTACACAGCTGACTATAACTGATGCTTCCGAAGCTACGCTGCGTTAGTAATATCCACGACTGTCACATCTGGCTAGACTTACTTTAATCCATGCTTTTAAGGGAAAAGGAGGAGAGAGGTAAGTACTTTCTCAAATAAAAAGCTCGAGAATTTCAGTGCATACAATGTCTTGCTCTTCTAGTTCTTTAAGAGAAAACAGTTGCAAACGTCTCGCTGGCTATTGCTGCAGGTACTGCAGGAAGCCAGAGGCTGGCACGCCGCAAAGGGCAAACTCAGCGGAAACTCCGCCGTTACGTGGCAGCGTTCACCCTCCAGCAGCTATCATTAACGCTCAGGGTACAGTTTCAACAACCAAAACCAAGATGAAAGCTAACTGCTGCTGAGAGGAACAGCAGTGCTACAGCATCCTCACCTCCAAAAAAAGCAACCTCTGGCCCCGTGATGCCACTCGTAGACCTCCCACCACCATGATATGAGCCAGCTCTGCTTGCTGGGCTGGCAGAGCCATACCTTGAGTCAGCCCTTTCCCCTCCACATCGAAACCCACTCTCTGTAAGCTTCAGCGAACCAAACCAGACCTCCAAACGGACAGAGTGCTGAGGAAACAGTTCCCCTAAAGTGGCAGGTGGCTGTCAGACTGACTGACCTCCCAAAATACACCAGGCTCTTTGAGAGCTGCTAAACCTACGTCCAGGACATCACAGGCCCACTTTCCCTCGCTGCTGGCCTTCGGTGGATTGTTTACGAATACTCTGTATCACAGCCAGCCAGTTTGGGGAGCTCTCCTGATTTCATGTTTTCCAATAGTTTATCAGAATAAATCAGTTGGCTGAAAAAAATTAAGACAAGCAAAGAACAAAATACTGAAGGTATTTTGGGTGTGGCTTTTTGTGTTTTGGGGTTTTGTTTGTTTGCTTGTTTTTCGGATGCTTTTGGGTTTGTGTTTGTTCAGTTTTGTTTGTTTTTTCATCTGTTTGTAATTTTAATTCAGAATTTGACTAGCAAGTACCTAGACTAAAGCTTACAGATAGTATCCAAAGATTTAATTGCACGTTTGGGTTTTGGTGGGGTTTGGTTTTTTTTTGTTTGTTTGTTTTTTTAAATTCACTATTCTAACCCAATTTAGACAGAGACTTACACTGAAACAACTCTCATCCTCAGTGTATTTTCAACACTGGGTAAGTGGTCAGGAAAATGAACATGCAGAAATAATAAAAAACTGGTCATCCCACAGAACCACATACAGCCTTATAAACTGTATTTATTGATAAGATTTTGAATATATATTTAATTATATATATGTGTAGATTTACATATGTTGCATATATATAATTATTAGTTGAATGGCAGTGGTAACTGGCTAGGTATAAGCACCCAGTGAAACAAACAGTGGACCTCATCCAGATACTAATCCTGAAGTTTTGAGCACTTGCAAAAAGTTCACCAATCACAGGAAAAATAGTTACTTCAACCTTAAATGATGTCCTTTTAAAAACAAACAAACCAAAACAAACCCCACAGACCCATCACATAGTACTTTATAAAAAGCAGTACTTGCCTTAACAACCTGCCTATTTAATACACTTTTCCTACTTTCCAGAATGGGACTTTAGGCCTGGAGTCTACAGGCTGCTTCCAAGAGGACTGCAAAAGATAATAAAAGATGAGGTTTCTCCAAGTAGCCAAGTAGATCTACCAGTGTGCCACTACTGAACAGAGACAGTTCAACTTCTCCGAACCCCAAAAACTCCCCACTTCGCACTCTTCATCTATGTGGTGCCAACTGTGGATGATACTTTCACCTCTTAATTGAGACAGTTGAACAAGCTAAGCAATAACTCCTTGGTGAGTTATTTCTCACCTGATCTAGCAAGCTAAGAGGGATTACTCAAGTCAGAAGTGCGCTGAGGCATGCACGAGCAGATGCTGTGAGGTTCCACAGCAGTTTATGCCAACTTATCTCTGGACTAACACAGTCCCACACTCCTCTTGCTATGAGCTGCACATTTTCCTATCCCCTCCCTTGGTCTGAAGCGTGTCACTAGTAACATGTGTGGTCACCTAGCTGAAACAGGTGTTCTACCTGAAAATTGATTTTTTGCCAAGCTATTTTTCAACCACATCAGCTACTTCAGTGACTTACTGTAAAGCCTTATGACTTCCACTACTAACGCCAGGATGCCATGCTGCACAGCTACAGGCAGGGAGGACAGTTAAGACCTACACTGGCACAAACTGATGCAGAGCCATGTTCCTACAAAAATAAAACGTGGTTTTAGTTAAATTCATGGTTCACTGGAACATTTTACAAAATGTGAAATTCAGGTAAATGTGAAAACCACTTGCCTAGTGTGGACTTTTGAGTTATCGCTAATGAGTGAGCTTTTTTTTTTTTAAACTCTGCAGAAACATAGAATTAAAATTGCTTCCAGCTACAAGCAAATGTTAATCATATTAAATTCAGACATTATTCATTTAGAAAGTGAAATTGCATAGTGAATTATGCACCAAAAAGAGCCAGTGTCTGTGCAAGCTTTTTTATTACTATCTAAACACTCTCCAAATTGGTCAGCTGGAAGTGATAAAAATGCTGGCAGCAATCTTACACATTATAGTTACTCTTTAATGCTAAAGTTGAATTTTTTGCTGAAACTGGTGATATAAGCAGCATGGCTATGTAACATTTTAGTCTAGCCTTTGAAAAATGATTTACATAACTGTAGTGGAGGGAGGCAACGCATACATAGAAAACAAATATTTATCAATGTTTATCAATTTTATGATGCATTTTAAACAATCTGTAGCTATGTAAAGTACGTTCTTCCGAAAAAGGAAATTTGCTGTTTCCTTTTTTACGCACAAGTCCACACCCAGGAAAAATTACACTGAAATTCTTGAACACTGATTTCTCACAGAGATTTGTATTTGCATAGAAATGACAAAAACAGAACAAAAAAAAATATTCTCCATTTTTGAACTATATGGTAAAAGTAAAGAACAAATGTCATCTCCTAAAATGTTACATTTACAGATGTTTTGGAAGTGCACATAGGTTGCATTCATGCACAACCGAAAGACAGATTTTTAATCTACTTTGATACAAACCCAGCAAACTGAAATTTCAAAAATGGGCAAGCTTTGTGTTTTATGCGATAGGCTACAGTACTCCTTTTCCCTATCGGGATAATCATTAGCTAACACCACAAAGTGGGCACATCAACATATGCTAAATGCAACCTTGCAAAAAACCAAAAGGAACCTCAGAGAAAGTAATTCCTGACTTTACCCTATGCCCACCAAAACTAATTTCCTAATACACAAGAAAATAAAACACCAGCCTAATAAGAAAACCAAGCCAGAACATACTGGCAGCACTTAAATCAACCTTGCTTACTCTAGACAATCTTGTAGAAGATGCTAGCAAAGTTATCCTCATCTGTACTTTTCATATTGGAAGACAGAGAATTTCACTTGCTGACTGCACAAGCACAAAATCTTCAGCCACTCCACTACCACAGACACAGTAATAATATGAGAAGTCTTCCCAATGCAAAATTTAATCCCAGTTTAATGATAACCAACTACTAAATTGTGTCATCTTTTGATCCCCGGGAGAGTGCTTTTTATTTAACATCAAGATGATTACGTTCTTTCTCCACTTCAGAAACAGACTTTCCTTTTAGATGTACTCATTTTCACACAAAACCCTTTCAACTAAGATTTGGAAAACCAGACAGCCGAAGGTCTAGGCAGAGCTTGCATGTTGCCCAATTTAATACCTGACCAACTGAATCTGCAGAGGAAGTCAGCCAAGCTACCAGAATGCCAGGTCCTTTAAACGACCTCCTACGGTCCCCGATATGCTCCTGACACTAAGGTTACCCCACAACTCACTGGGAGAGCATCCTGTTACCTTCTGTGCTACAGCAGCGCAAGGCCACAGATCGCTCCCCGTGGGTCCTGCCAGCCTACAAAGACACAGAGCAGATGAGGACAGATAAACCGCTTCGCGGACAGCCAGCTGCAACACGAGGCGGACACGACTCTTGGCGCCAATATAAAGACACACTAAACTTCAGTTCCACCAAGGAAAGTGAACAAACCCTAAAATGACAAAATACCCTTTTTCCTTTGGAAAAGGGAACGGCACCCAGATCCTTATCTCAATACTTACTCTAAGGTTATGGCAAACTAGACATCCCAGTCATGGGTTTGTTCCTCAAAACTACAACTTCAAGGATGAGGTACACCTTAACATCCAAGCTAATTTTTTTATGTATATACACATCCAGAGACACCTTTGACTCACAATATCACCATTTCCTAAGTGAAATACTGACACTTTCTAAATTGATCTAATACAATTATTTTTCTTCTCTTTCAAATAACCACACATCAGTCATCTTTGCATGAGGCTAAAGTCAGTGTTTCACACCAGCCCAACATACGATTATTGTTTTCATTCTACCACAAAGGACGAGAAAAGAAGAAAGCTTTCACTTTTTTCCGTTCAGCTTCCACATCAAAACTGCCTTTACTTGCACAGCTTTAAAGGTAAAGAATTTGTTAATAGCCATAACAGAAAATTAACTACGTGTGAGTACTTCTATGTAGTATGCATACTACACAGAAATTTATAGTTTAATATGTTAAGAATCCATATAAACAATGGCTCTCCTTCCTGCTTATACACTAGAATGTACCAAGAGCAGAAGTTAAAACTAAGCTAAGTCAAAATGAGGACTAAGTTAAGCATAAGTGATCTTGTACAAAAGAAGAATCAGAAATAATTGAACTGCAGATAATACAGTGACCTTTTTGATGGATAAAATACTGGCACTAGGTATCGTACACATTACAGTTTATGAGCATTTTAACAAGAATCCACTTACGCATGGTCTTACAAATTAGAAGTTTTCTCTAAACGACTATAAACAAAAAATAATGATTTGTTGGCAGAACACAAGAATGGCATTAATTCATCAGATACACATAATGTTTTTTCTGTGGGAAAAAGAAATTAAAAGGATGGTGTGAAAACATCAGTATCTTCTTAGCTCTTACTAGCAATAACAAAGTCAAGATTCCAGCCTCAATTTTGTTACTCAAATCTTCCCTCTCTAACAAAAACCACAAGAATACTAATGATATTTTTCTGCTGCTGTTGGAAAAGAAAGAAAGCACATGAAACTGCTTTTAAGACAGAAAGCGTATTTCATAACCTTTTTTGCAACTAACAGTAAAAAGAAACTGAGAAAGATGTAGATAAAAATATTCTAATATATTAAGGAGCTTTTTACTCAGTGACACCCTGAAGAGGATTACAGGTCAGGTAGGAATCCTATTACCTTTCCCAAAAGAAAACATTAATATTATAGTCTCTCTCATGGGGCTACTTTCCCT
>NW_010264798.1:42117-46371 GCF_000690775.1 Eurypyga helias
TTACGTGCACATTTTGTACTGCATTAGTGGCTTTACCATCTCTGTGAACATCTTCAACCTGTTACTGGGAGAATGCGACGGCCTACGAAGTCTACTAGCTACCCTGATGAGTCTGAGAATAGAAGAGGAAGGTGGTTATTACAAAAACGCAGGATGTTTAATAACATTCTGCTACAGAGAGCACCTTCAGTACTGAAAAGACAACTGTACCATTTAGTGATGCATAATGAGGTGCCCAGTGTCTTCACTTTTCGTTCACAGAAGTCAGAATTTTCATTTTCTCTCTGCGACATCCCCAATGCGAGCCACTCGGCGAGCCTACACGCATCTTAAACTGGGCTAGGAACTCACACAGCCTGTTAAGAACACAACTAAAGCACTCGACAATTTCTTACAATGAAGCTGTATATACTCTTTATTGGTACCTACACCGCTAATCTACATGATGGGAGACAGGAAAGTTTAGAGAAAGGTCTCATCACAAATTCATCCTGACTTAATTTTAACAGTTTAGGTTACCGGGCCATGCCTACGCAGGACAAATTAGGAAAGAAAAAGAAAAAAAAGTAGAATTTGTCTCCCCATTTGTGGGTGAACACAAAAATTACTTTGCAGGCCACCTGAAAAATTCCATAACCACAACAACTGACAGTTACTGGTCAATATTGCGGTCCACCGCAGTTAGTGCATGGCAACTAACATCATCCTTTTCTGAAAGTTGGCAACAGAATACACAACAGACCAGAGCAACACAGGGTGAGGAGGAACTACACAGACAAAAGGAGATAACAGCCACAACAAACGACCACATCATTCAGCATTAGAACTAACCAACTTTTTTTTTCTTTTTTTTTGACAAAAACAGAGCCTTAAATGAGACCAAGATATTGCCAGTGTCTGCCGCAGGATTTGGCCATTTGTTCACAATTCTCTAACACTCCCTCTTGAAAAACAAACATATATCCGCTTCAGAAACAAGAACTCTTCCCTACAGCAAGAACCCATTTCCTTGTAAAGCCTTGACACACGTGTGTGTGTAAAAAACACCCAGGCACACGCACCCACCCACCTGAGCAGACGCCTGAAAAATCTCAAGTTGTCCAACCAGCAACGCTAAAGCTGCTAATGAGAATGCTACTACTAGTAAGTGCCTTCAAAGCAAGGCAAGTAGAGCAAGAGGGAACAAGCTGCAGAATCAGCAATGTAAGCAGAGATGGGAGATGAAGGGCAGGGAAACATGGACTTAACTCGGAGTTTTCCACTGATGGGAGACAGGAAATTTTCTGCAGCGCACAGAACATGGCAGATGACTTACAAATCTAGTCACGGGGGAATAGTGCACATACTGGCAAGTACTTTTTAATGACACTTCCAAAATAAATCTAGCTACATGTTGCCTTAATTACATTTTAAAGAATTATTTAATTTATGTAATTGCTTTATGAGCTCTACCAATAGATCCCAGGAAGCTAAAAAGGAAAAAAAAAAGGCACTCCCAACAAGGATTCCCTCTCAGAGGGCTGGATGTGGGTCTTAAGAATTAAATGGGTGTCAAGGGGATTGGCCATCCTAATAAAACAACCAAAACAAAGTTGGAAAAAATAAATCACTTGAAGTTCCAGAAAAGCAAATAAAGGCAGAATAGGCTCTGCTACTGCCAAGCCTGGATTCCCTCTTTTCTGGATGTGTCCAACCAGTATCTCTTCCACATGCCATGTGAGGAGGCATGAGCAAGATTAAAGCTAGCCAGCCTGCCACAGTTAATACCAACCAGGAAAATCCCTGCCCGTTTTAACTTCAGTTTTGCAACGTCTCACTGACTATAGCAGTCTCTTTTGCATGGAAAGGGTATAACGTATATTTGGAAAAGACCAGGGAGGAAGAGGAGGTCGGTCGGGTATACCAATTGCCAGCAAAGCTCCATCCAGACAAAAAAACCCCACCCCACAGGCCGTGTGGTGGGTGCAATGCTTCCTCTGAACGGAAGGCAGCACAGCTCACACATCCACTCCCTACGTGTAACAGTGAGACGAGCGAAGGCTGCATCAGGCCTCGTAAGGAGGTCTGCACTTCTTCAGAAGCCAGGCCGCCTGGCCCGCAGGCAGGAGGGGAACAGCAAAGGGACTGCGGATCTGTCCGCTAGAAGAAAGGGAGCGGGGATAGAGGCTGTTCCAGAACTACAGCCTTTGATGATGGCTTACAAGGAGAGTACCATCAAGAGGAGATACTTCAAGAGACTGTTCCAACAGCAGTCCTACTGCAACCAGAACTGTTTCCGAAGGCCACGTTACCAAGAGCCAGGGACAGCCAGGAAGGCTGATCAGAGGGCTGGGAGAACCATGAGCTAAGTGTGCAGCACATCACTCAACCAAATCAAGACTGGGTGGAAAGGTAGGCATGGCAAACAACTGAAGAGCATTCATACCAGTGGCAGCGAGGGAATTACACTGAGGGCGATGGAGAACACAGCACGCATCTGTCCCGTTTGCCCTGCTCTCCTCAAGCTTGCCTTTCTGCTGTCCAAGTTATCTACCTCCTGAGCCACCTCCTGCAGCAAACGAGCTCTCTTCAGAAGTGCACCATAGTGGGGCTACTCTTAAGAGAAGTATAGGAAGGATCTTTAAGAGCAGAGGAATAAAACCATGATTCAGGAAGAGAGAACAGCAGGAAAAGTTTCCGGACAGTTTGTTTTCAGATGTGGGAATCGCATCCCAAAGGAAGTGGTAGAAGATTAACCACTTAATCCACTTAAGACAAAACACTAAAATCCTGCACTCACATCAGAAATTCATGCATATTCTAGAGAAACTCACATCTCTCCGACTCAGTCCTTCACAAGGGTGGGCATAACCTGGAACATGATGCAGATTGGATGACCGAACGTACAGAGCAGAATGAGCTCCCTGGCTGCACGCAAAGAACATCAAATTTTTAACTGCTGACATTTCATCTTGTAGTAAGTCTGGTTCATTTATCACGTGTCTGGCAAACAGATACAGCACTTATCAGCTCCAACTTTGATTACTGCAAGATTTCACTCTGCATGCCTGTCAGGTTTGCGCCTTTTAGCTGAAACATCTTTGAAAAGGACAAAAGTTGAAGGCGTTTGCATCTTAAACCTGCCTTGTCTTGCCTACCCATTGCCAATGGCTCACTGTTTTTGCAACCCTTATAAATATAGCCTTAGGCACGCTTGCAAAATCTACTTAATCATTTGCCAGAGGCAAGTAATATTTTTTGTGACAGGAGTATGAATCATCAGTTTCATCACTGGTATGGATATGGACAATGAATATCTTCATTACTTTTAAAGTCTTGTTTAATTTAGTCTGATTTACATTCTCCTAGTAGTACGCTACTTGTTAAAAAATTAAAGAAAAAGCTGCTACCAAGTAAGCTCATTTCATAATAGCAAACAAATTTTTCTCACCCTACTGGCACGTTAATAATTTGGTAGGTGATGGTGGTAGGATAAGAAAAATCTGGTTATCTAAATCTGTTTTCACATATGTAAAGTCCTGCTGCATTTCAACACTCAAGCACACACGCAGCATTAGCCATGAGCGGTTCCACTAATATGTATGGAGACAATCTTTAGTCCAAATGGTTTGTGTGTCTTGGCACAGACAGGACTGTAGCACCAATGGCAAATCAACCAGAAAAAATCGACATTTTCACCCAACAGGTATGTGCACGTGTTGGCATGAATGGACTCTTGTATTATACCAAGGACAAATAAAAAAGGAGCCAAGAGCACTGTGCAACTTCATTTCATACAGAAAAACAGTCACAAGGAGTACCTGATGAGTCTAACATGTCTTTATCTTATGGAATAAGTGTCTGCATCTGACATGGGCTACAGAGTGAGTCAGAAAGAATTTCCTATCACTTCGTGTTTCCTTCCGAACATCGTTATAGGAAGATAATTGGAGACAAAACGCTGCGCTCCTACTGCTGTTATTTCAGAAATCTCCACGTGAAACAGATCCCATAGAGAGGCCTCCCATTCCCACTTCCACCCCGACGCAAGTTTACGGCAAGCTACAAAGGCTCAGCGCAAAAACCGCGCACGCCGGAACGCCTCGAGCAGCACCACGACCATGCCGCCATTCAAAGAGTGCCCACACCCCGCTTGAGCAGACCCGGGCAGGTCGAAAGCCGGCATATCCAAGTTCCTACCCTGCCTCGCTCCTTACGCGCTCACTCCCCTAACTCCCGGCTCCCCAGCGCCTGCTCCCCGATGCCCGCCCGCCC
>NW_010264799.1:0-54845 GCF_000690775.1 Eurypyga helias
TTTCCATCATTGCAGGGAATCTAAATGCCTTGTTTTGTACTAGTTAAAAACCCTCTATTTACTGATGCTTTGTTATGTTAATGTACAGGTTGGGACGGATTCTCCAAGTTGTATTGTTGAAGTGAATGCACTGCATTATATGCAAACGTTATGCTAAATAAACAGTCACTTAATCTTTATTCCTGACAGAAATCCATTCATTAAGGTCTACAATAGGTCCTAAGCTTGAATGTTTCAGGTTTGTTGACATTTCTGATTTGTCAATTTATGCATACATATATTGATATACTCATAAAAATACTACATACACATATTCATACACATAGATACATACGAATAGGAATAAATAACAAATGTATGTAAGCCAGTCTGTGTTTACAAGACAATCACACTTTACTAGAGGTTGTAGGTAAAAGCCAAATACATTAGTGAACTGGTAGTTTAACAAAAAAAAGAAAACTACTCAGTAAATAGTTTTCTACTGTACAGCCTGTCCTTTTCTACAGTACAGCCTGTCCTTTTGATCTCTTGAGCAGCACAGAAGAGTGCAGAGAGAATTTAGAGTGTGTAAATCTACAGCAGCTCCCTTGAAAGCAGTTCACTCTCAAAGCCGTCTGGCTGATCATTCTCCCAAATCCATCCTAGATATTTCTAAAGCAGCCAAAACAACACACATAACCAGGAAGAACGATCTATACTTGCAGTGCATTATCCGTAAGTATGCAAGTGGCACCAACATCGCTTCCTACAAAAGCATTTGAGGGCTGTGTGATCAGGAACTTTCTTGTCATAACATGGAGACAATGTCTTTGTGGATGTAAGATGAGCAGATATCATGATGCATAACAAAGGAGGTGTCATATGTCATTTGACAAACCCCAGGCAGCAGGTCAGCAATCGGAGTCACAAAGACTTCACCCTATTTTTTGTCCATATATCAGGAAATCTCATGAAAGAGGTGACAGAGAGAAAGCTGAGGTACAGGCATTTGCCTAGTGACCCTCACCCAATAGTGCACAGGATAGCTACTTGTCCTCTGCAGGAGATTTGGATTGCACATTTTCTTCGGCAGAAGATTTTTTCTAAGCAATATTTTTCATACAGGCTTGTTTCAAGGGCATGGGAGACTTCAAAGTGCTTTCCCATAAATATCAGTCAGTACACATTTATGCACTTAGCAGTGGTTGACCCGCTAAAACTGGCTATATCTTCATCTTGATCAACATATTTGAGGAATAAAGGGCCTCCTAACTGGGTAGGCTATTTTTGCAGTTCCTCCTGGCTGGTGAAAGCAGATCCTTTACACTGGGCTGCGGTAATTTTCTGCCTGACTACTCTTTGACCTTCTTAGCCAATATTGTCATTAACTCATTTGCAGCTTTGCGATCAGCTCTACTGTCAAGTATTAAATTTATTCTTGTCTCATTTTAGACTTCATGCAATAAAAGCGCAACAGGCTATTTTCAAGGCAAATGCGGGATTAAACGCAGGGTGACACACATTATCTTGAATATAAATGCCTTTAAAACCAAAACGTAGCTGAAGAACACTTAGTTTCCATGTGTCAAAGTTCTACAAAAGTTGTTCTTATTACCCACAAGTGACAAAGTATGTTTCACTAGAAAATGAGGTGTAGATAATTTTAAAATCACATTACTCCTTTTCAATGGACTAAAACGCCCATGGCTCTTACTCCTTTGTTCCAGAGGTTTGCCCTAGACCTTCAGAATTCATTGTGCCTAAGGACCAACAAGGAGGGACTATGTATACCAATGGACATCAGCTACATTTTGTCATAACAAGACTCCAGGCACATGAAACTCACTTCGGGCCTCAACAAACCAATTAATGATTGAGGGAAAAAAAGGAAACGAATAGATTTTGTTTTGTCAATCCAATACAAGCAATAAACCTTTTCTTTGTTCCCTCCCCCTCTCCTTCATTCCTAGAAAGTACGAACTACAACCATTGAAGAGCTCTTTCTGGTCAAGCTGTTTTCAAAAAGATCAATGTTCTTGTGTGTGTTTATGTTTTAGTCTTGCTCCAATGCAGGGAAAAAAAACAACCAACAAAAAAAATCAACAAAAGCCCTACCCTCAAATTGCCTTTAAAAAGTGCTGAACATCATTCCCATAGCCATTATTCACCAACCACATGTCTTCTGACAGCTCGGTTGTTTTTGAAAAGCAATGTTGCCTGATTATAAGGAAACATTCCAATAAGAAGCACATATACACTAAAATGATGCACTTTTTATGATGTCTTTCCAATAACAACAGTAGCTAATTGTTGAGTTTCCTGCTGGGAAATGTGTCTTTAATATGCAGATCTCTTAATGACTACTCTAATGCAAATTGTTGATGTTACAGTAATTTAATCATATCTATAAGAAAAAAGTTTAGCTCTTACTTAGAGTATGCTTTATCATCTTTCCAGGTAGAACAAATCCAACGCAGCCCATGTGCCATGTGGTTCACAGCCGCCAAGTGTTCTCTTTATTTTAAATACTATTACTGAATGTATCCATAGGGTTTTTAGTCCCACTTACTTGGTGCTGACTGGCTTTTGCCAACTGCTCATTGGCTGATTCTACATTAGATGATGCAGTCTCAATGTTGGCTTCAATACTGTCTGCAAATTAAGATAATAGAAGATAAGTAGAGGGTACAAACCTAAAACAAAGATTTATACTAACAGCAATTCAGCAGTCTACTCATGAGCATAAAGAGATGAGCAGCATCTTGTTTGCAAGCTGTAGCACTACAGGGAAATAGGAATGTCACCCATTTTGATGAACTTCTAACCCATCAGTCAGAGGTTCACCAATGGGAAGACTGATAGGGAATTCAAAGGAAAGCAGTTCAAGACTGGTAAATTTACTAGATTAGAGTTAAAATACAGAAGGAAAATGGCAGATTGTGTCTGAACTTATCTCATTATCAGATCTAAGAACCATCTGAGTATATGTGGGTTACTGACCATCCCCAGGTGTTTGTACTCCAGCAAGTGACCTCTGACACTATCGCAGTCAACAAAGAGACAGTCCATAGTGTGTAATTCACCCCACTCTCTAGTACCTGCCTGCTGCTGATCAGATCAGATGAATCACAACCTCAACTCTGAGATCACATTTCCGAGCTGCAAGGGAGATCTGTACAGATGGCTCACACTGAGACACATTGCTGGTGCCTCAAATTAAGGGAGAAGAATCTCACTCTAGATTGCTGGGTCTGAGGCTTGGGGAAGTTGAGGGACCACAAAAATAAAAATGAGACTAGAAAAGAAAGATTAGTAGCTACACATTGCAGCTGGAAGCTCCCCACTTCCATCAAAGACAAATATTAACTGAGTCCAGCACTGTGCTGAAAAGTGGTAGATCCACGGGCTAGACTGGCTTTGTAGGACAGGGTTAGGGTTAGGGTTAGTGTCATATTTTAACTCCGGCTAGCAAAATACCATGAAGCTGCTCTAACAAATCCCCCCTCCCTTCCTCCAGTGGAGAGGAAGAATCAGAGGAAAAACAAATAAGGAAGCTCATAAAACTGAGATAAGAACTATTTACCAATGAAATCTAAATTAATATACACAAATGCTACTACTACTAATAAAAATAATAGAAAATAAAACATACGATACAATATACTACAATTATGATACAGTTGCTCACCACCCACTGACCAGAGAACAATCAGGTGCTGAGTAGTGAGAGTCAGACACAGAAAGCCTGAGAGCTGCAGCCCAAGAGCTGTCACAGCACATTCCAAGCGAACCCTATCAGCGATAGCATGATGGGGAAAACTAAACAAACCCACCAACTCCCTCACGAACAAGCCAGCACAGGAGTTAGCGAAGCAGCTAACGCAGGAGTCAGGGAGAGTGTCAGCAAGTGTATGGGAGTGAACAAGAAAAGAGTAAGGGAGAGAGTAATGGCTCCCAGACCCCCTCCTTGCCTCTGCCCCCAGCATGACGTACTATGGAATGAAATACTCCCTTGGCCAGCTTGGGTCAGGTGCCTGAACTGTGTGTCGCAGCACTCCCTGTAGTGAGACCGCGAGAGCTGGGAACACAGCTGCAGGATCAGAAGTGGAGAAAGACCTTGAAACTGGTGCAGGCATTCCCCAGCACCAGCTCAGACCTTATCAGTGCTGCTCTCTGCATCCAGGAACACACCTTCCTAGCAGCCACGGTAAAGAGAGTTAACTCTTTCCTGACTGAACCCAGCACAGCAGGTTAGGACAGTGCTGCATAATTGGAAACTACAAGCCCCGGCCCAATTTCCAGCATTGTTTATATTAACCTCTCTCTGTAGGGGAAAAACAGGGCACAAGGCAGAGAACTGAAACAGCTAATATGTCATTAACATAGACAGGATGCATCAGCCAGGATAATTTGTCCCTCACTCAAGGTGACAAATTCCTAGTTTCCTACTTGGTGACAAGTATTTAGTTCTATGTTTAAGCATGACAACATGATGCATAGTTACCCAGATCAATTTTGCCTAAAAATATGTTTATACCTGCTGTGGAAGTCCATAAGAGCTAGTTACTGGGACAACACCAGTTTGCATCAACTGAAATTCAGGCCTTGATCACAAGAAGCTCCAACATGCCACAGCTTCCTTACATCCAAGCTATGATACATGTTAGAATAAGGAGAAAGGAAGAAAAAAATCAGGTAAAAAAGTGAACCAACACTAAGATGACATCCTGCTGGGACAGCTGTTAATTAGAGAAGCAAAAAGCCTGACCATGGTTTTGGGTTACAAAACACAGCTTTATGTAGGAAAGCACCTCCATGTATTAAGCTACTTTGTGATGGGATTTGGAAAAGCGAGGGGGATTTGGGCAATTTGGAGAGGGTGGAGGGATTGTGCTGAACACCTTGACAATTGCCTAATCGAGCTAACAAAACTTGCTCATGTATCTAATGTTTACCACGATCTTAGTGCAGACACCCCTCACTACTCAGTGTCTCTTAAAGGCTGATTGTCCTCAGAAAATCAGTCATTTAGGCATGGAAGAGCTACAGAGGAGAAATTTATGAAAGATATCCTACTAAACCAGGAAAAATCTCTCTGTGCTCATCTCGGAGTAGAGGGAAATCACAGCAGGAACTTAATTTAGCTTCCTTAAATGGCCCTCCAGAGGAAGCCACACTTCCCACTGCCTGTAGGGGGTCCTAAGGAGATTTGCCTTCATTAGATAAAATTAAACACTGTGAACGCCCTCTTAGCACTGCACAGAATCATATGTTATGCACCATGTTTTGCAAACACCATCTACGTTTTTCCCTGCACAGGCTTTCACAAGTGGGATGGATGTGTGCTACACGTCCTGTGCGAGTTGATGTGAGGTTACAGGAGGAGGCTGGACCCTGGTGGTACTGCTTCTGCTCACTCTTTCTCCTACCAGGGGAATACCAGCCTTGGAATAAGCAAACCTTCCATTTGAATCTTTTTTTGTAGCAACTTGTAATCTTGAGACACAGAGGAACAACAAAACCAAACAAAACCCCACCAAAATAGTTCTAAACCTCCGTAAAATGAGAAAGAAATATGTAACACAATTTAACTAAATATTTCTGCCAATTAACACAGGAAAGCAAAGAAAGGAAAGAAACTTGGGTCAAATCAAAAGGAAGAAAGTAATAAGTCAGTGATGTTAATAAGTCAATAAGAAATGTGTCAGACATTTTAGTGCATTTTTGCTGAATGCTAGTGATGGTTCACAGCTTCACCTTGCTCACTTTCAGGCTCCTTGCCAAGGAACCTTGATTGGAGATGGAGAGGGAAATATTTCTAGAGGGGTGATAGGATCCTAAATAGACTGAAAAAACCTGCTGGAGGGTTTACCTTTTCCTTTCTCTTTGTCTTTAGTATGAAGAGACAGTGACTCTGCTCCCAAATAGGTGAGAACACCCAGCCCTGTGTCTGGGATTTTCTAAACAGCCTGAATCCCACAACAATTTTCTGTCTTCAGACTGTGATGACAAATTCATGGTACAGTTTGAAAAGAAACCAAAACCTTAAGGCGATGTGATTGCCACTTTATTAAACTGAGGGACAGGGCTGCACCAAAGCAGATGGTGGTTGCAAACAAATGCACCAAGGAATTAGGAAAAGATTTCGAATTTTCCAGCTAAAACACATCCTTTCAATAGAAGTAGTGAAGGCGATAGAGCTAACCAGCTTTTAGATGCAATTTGATACAATTTTAGGAAACACCAGTGACACAGAGACACCATGAGGTGTCTTTCAACCCTAACTATTTACCTGTCTTCTGAGATCAAGCCCTGCTAATGACCAACAGGAGTCTTATACGTGAAATTACTGGAGTGCCAGTGGCTGGAATGGGTTTTTTATCCTAATGTATCACAGAATCACGCATATGACCCAAGTGTTTATAGCAGCAACAACGGATTGGTTTCACAAGGCAGCATTTTCAGTAAAACCAATTGAAAGACAGGAAAGTGAACTTCTGAATGAGACTTAAAAAGCAGTAACCAAAATGGGTCTGTTTAGGTTTCACAGTATGTTTCTATTTTTAGCACTTTAATAAGCTTAACCCTCTTTTATCACTGTAACTTCTGACTAAAAATAATCAGTAGAAAATACTGAGAAGGACAAAAAGAAAAAAAAAAGGAGTATTTTGTTAATATATAAGGTTTTATTTCCTAATTAAAAGCCAACTTTTGGGTGAAATTTCTTTCAGCATAAAGAAGTATTTTGCCTACTCTAATTTTACTTGGAGAGTTTTAAGTGAGCCTCATTCCAGGAACAAAAGACCCTTGGGCTCTCTATAGGCACAGCTGCGGATGCTAAGGGGGAGGAAAACTCTGGCAGTTTTTCCAGAGTGAAGTTTAACATGACTTAGGGTTGGTCACTTGCAAATTTCTGTGTAAACGCCAAGTTACAACTTCTGCACACGAGAGGATTTATAAACTAATCTTGCCAGTATGCTAAACTAAGGCTAAATGGGTCATGTTGGCTTAGATTTGTGTAATGAAATACAATTTGCAGGTCCATGAGCCATCAGGAGCCATGGTTATTGCTTCCAACATAAGGCAGATAGCACCTCACTTTCTATTTGATTTTAGCAGAGGTCTAGTTCTTCCACATGGTAACACACTGTGACCCTCAGAGGTAAGGCATGCCTGGAAAAACTATACAGACTACCCTAAAATGTCATAACCAGCTCTTCCTGCTGGTTTTCTTCGGCCAGAAGCCCAAAGCCATACTCTGTATGAATAAAAGCAGTTATAAGGCAGTGGCCAAACACCAGCATAAATTTACAACACTTCATCTCCTGAGTGATTTATACTATCCTTGAAATGCATCTTGGAAATGTCAAGTATCTGCTACATATGTATGCGCTGAAAAATGGTATTGCCCTACCAGAGGTTTGCCATGCCTGCCAGGATGCATCTTCCAGGGATTTAACATTCAAACGTTGTCCTGTGTATATCTATTGGAAAAGAGCACATACTACCAGAGAATAAGGTACCTCATATCATCTGGTCCATGCTAAATGGCAGTGTGCAGAAATATTACCACTTCAGCAGATGCAGAGAAATATACCATACTCTCTTACAGAGAGAAGTGGCCTCAAATTACTCATATTTACCAGAGGAGAAGAGTCAGCATATGCAGAGTTTCCTGAGGGTGCATGATATAGCCTGTGCCCTTATTGCCTGTGCACACTTTCAGCTATCTGAGGTCCTAAATGATGCTCTCATATGGCCTTGGATAATCCAAGGATCTAGGCTTAATCCCACAAAACTTGCACATCAAAGAATATTATAACATTATATCATGACAATAGACCTGATTCAGTTTGGGGTTTGATTTGGGGTTGTGGGTTGTTTTTTGTTTTGGTTCCACCCCCCACCCCCTCCATTTCCTTTATTTTCTAATGAAAAAAGATATTTCAACAAGAGATCTTTTTTGTGCAGAAATTCATGGATGTGCCAGATTTTCTTTTTATTTTCAAAAATAAACTCTGAAAGTAATTTAAAGAGCATAAAAGCACTCAGTCTAGCTTTGATTAAGAAATTCCAGCTACTACTCTGTGGCATGCCCATTCTTTTTCCTTTTGGTGTAAACAGAGCACTTTTTAAAAATTCCATAAGACATCCAAGTTAAAGAAAATACGATTTCAAACTGTAATAAAATATGCTTCTTTAAAATAACAAAAAGGAAAGAAAAGATCAAGTTAATTATATTTGTTTTTCCAAACCCAGCTCATGAATTGAAAGACACCTTGATTTCTCTTGCATGCAGAATATTTTAGAAGTCCACTTTCGTCTACAATTACACATGAAAGGCTGTGAGAATTGGGCTTGTTCAGCCTGGAGAAGAGGAGGCTCCAGGGAGACCTTATTGCAGCCTTCCAGTACCTGAAGGGGCTACAAGGAAGCTGGAGGGGACTTTTTACAAGGGCCTGTAGTGACAGGACAAGGGGTAATGGGTTTAAATTGAAAGAGAAGAGATTTAGATTGGACATCAGGAAGAAGTTTTTCACAGAGAGGGTAGTAAGGCACTAGAATAGATTGCCTAGATAAGTGGTGGATGCCCCATCCCTGGCTGCCTTCAAGGCCAGGCTGGATGAGGCTTTGAGCAACCTGGTCTAGTGGGAGGTGTCCCTGCCCATGGCAGGGGGGTTGGAACTAGATGATCTTTAAGGTCCTTTCCAACCCAAACCATACTATCATTCTAAGACATTCACCTTCCATCAGGCAGCTGAGTGCATAAACTGTTGAGTCCTAGAGCTCAGTCGACTGATGAAAGAACTATCAACCTGGGTTTGTCACAGGAATAAATGCAGATGATAGGGGTGTTGATTACTAGAAACAGATATACTTTACTTCTCCTTGCTGTCTTGGAAAGACCATGTATTTTACGCACAGTCACATCACTGATATTTACAACTTGCTTGACCCCTTTTGCTTCACATGGCTTGTTTGATTTATTTAACCTACTCATGCCATGACCTCCCAGACACAGTTTGTCAATGGTATGGTATAACACCTCCCAGCAGAAATAAACCAACTACCTGGGAAGCTCCTGCCCTTACGGCATTTATTGCTCAATTGCAGCATTACTAGAAATGGAAAGCATGGTAGTTTCAACTTTATGAAAATGACTTGGGATAAATTGGCTTGAGAAAAATTCGGCTGGTGGCAATAAACCTCATAAAAGGAAGAACCTTGTTTCTTGTACAGTCTTAGCTGGATCATTAACTACAAGTGCACCAGCCCAATCACATTATGAGGGTCAAACACAGAATGCAGACAAATCTTTAGGCTTTAGTAAATTTGCAAGGGTAGTGTCACCCATTATTTGTTTCCTTTTAAACCAGCATGTGCTCTCTTACTGTCAGCACTAGAGCTAAATGCATAAGTTCATATACAACAGGGGAAGACACAAAAACATGCTCACAGAGACCAAAAACAAGAAAGAAGCACAAAAGCTTATTCATTTTTCGTGCTGCCTGTTATCTCGAGTAAAATGAGTTGGTCAAAGATCACAGTAGCCCACACTTAAGTTCAACAAGTCAGTTGTAGCAGTGGTCATCAACCTGTGCCTGACACGAAACTGAGCAACTTACAGACCCTTTAGTGCTGTCTGAAGCCAAGGATCTATGAAAAGTGATAGTGAAGGCTACCACTGCTGCAGTGCAGATAAACAGGGAGAGCAATACAAAAGACCATGACCCTACGATTGTTGCCTGCAAGGCAATTAAGGGTAATACTACTATACAATTTTAGCAGATGGGGTGGTTTGCAATACAGCTTTTGTAGATAACAGAACAACAAACGATGAAAGGGTATATTACCTAGGATGAACAAAGAAATTGGAGGTTTCTTGGGACGTGAATGGGAAGTGGAATAGATAATCACTGATTCAGAAATACCCCAGGGTACCCTTCCTGCAGGGGCTGTGCTCTGTACTGACATGTTACTCCATGTCTCAACAAGTGGCTGAAAGCAAGAAAGCCAAGTGAAGATTTCCCAATTCATCAGGAATCAATAAGAACATAAATGTACCCATTCACATAATAGCCTCCTCTGAGATCACTTAGGAAACTTAACCAAATGAGAGACTTTGCAGTCAACTGAATGTAGATATTAAAGCTGTTACATTCAGGTATTCAGGGACCACTCTCAAGATGTGTTCATTTTCTGCAGATGTCCCAACTGAGACACATAACTCGGGAGAGTTTAGTTAAGGATCCAGTTGAATGATTTCCCAGCTCGTTCTGCATTAGCGTATCTGACAACAGACTCTTGGCTGTGCCATTCAGGCAGTCAGACTGGAGGAGGACATGTGTGCAAGGGTGACGATGGGATGTCTTGACAGTGCCTAAGTTAAACCAGCCTTCAGGTTAGAAAGGCAATAATGATAAAAGAGGCAACAAGGCCATGCTGATTTCATAGAAAAAAGAAAGCCAACACAATGAAACCTAAAAAAAACCTCCCTACATTCAAACACTTCCAAAATAAGCAACACATTTGCATTTATGCAAATATATTTTATTTTGAAGAAGGCTTATTATTATTATCATTAGGCAGTAAGTGACAATGTGGTATGTCAGTGAACACCACCAGCATTGCTTGAGGACTGAATATATTGACCCTATCAGGAAGCTCTTCCAGGACTGAAGGAAAGCACCAGCTGCCATGTTTTTATTTATCTTGGCAGGTCTGTGGGCTCTAGCCTGAACAGATACGATGTAGTCACGTTGGTAAAGTCTGGGTGCATCTAGCTGAGATCACTTTATGAAGTTTCTTCACCTTATTATCTTCAGATATAAAAAGATTTCAAGAGTGAAGTGAATCAACAGTAGGACCAAGACCTAAGCCTGGATAAGTAATGGAATAAAAAAGAAAGTCTGAGGACGTCTTTTGCTTGACACAGTAGGGTCTTCTTTCAGCAAGTTCTCAAATCAGCCATTTCTTCCCATCGTTCAGGATTTGCTGTGTAAAGATAGATTTGTACAGACTGGTCTGGACAAAGAGACAGAGGACTGGTACATTAGTTCTTCTGTCTGCTGCTGTAATCTTTAAAAAAAAAGGCCAGTATATGATCTAGGGATCTCCTCCCATTATAGGGAGGTTACAGATACACTGGCAGAAAGTTGGTTCCAAAACTGTCCAAAAAAGGAAGAAACGTGACTCTTAAAAGTATGAAATGTTTTCAGAAGAATGTGTGTCTTTCCTTGTGGCTTTGAGAAATGTGACAGAGCTTCAGACAGTGATACAAGTGGTGAAAGCTGAATTAGAGACGTTTAGATAAAGGATGTAGATCTTGCATGTTATTTTGGCATAACTAGTAAGGTTCCATACACAGGTAGGATGGAAAAACAGCTCTTGCAAAACAAAAACCGAACAGCTTTTTCTTTTGCCACGGGGAAAAAAAAAAAAGAAAAAGCAATAGCTGTATTATTCAGGTCATCTTTATTCTCTGTTACAAAACAAACAGAAGCCTACAGGGATGGACAAATATGCACTTGCCTTCACCTGGTACTATACAAATACTGGCATGTTGTTGACACTTTCTTCAGAGGAACTGGGGATTTAGGAGTTCTTTTCTCCCTAACACCAGTTACAAAACAGATTTCATGGAATTATGCCTATTTATCCCAGCATGGACAGTGGAAGAACAAGCTTGTACATGTAAATTAATGACATTCAGAATGAAACATTGGGAATATTTCAGTGTGTTGACGTGCTTGCAGTTCAGCTGAGTGGCCATGTATGAGCACGGAAACGAGTGACTCTTGTCTAGCAATCACCTCCACCGTAATTTACTTCTCACAGCACCAAGTCCTTAATGCTTGTCTTGGATGCTTTGGCTGGCTGAAGAACCCTTCTGCTACAATAAGAGTAAAATTTAGAAGTAGGGATGGCTTCTTCCAGCCGTCTGGAGACCTTGGCATTTGTGCATCAGATCCCCAAAGTTATCATCAATGCACTCTAGAACGCCCTGGATTGTTTATGCCCTGCTGTGTTATCCCTCCAACAGATACTGGGGTGGTTGAATTTCCCCATGCAGACCAGGGGCTATGAACATGAGTCTGTTCCCATCTGTCTGTAGAGGACCTCATCCACATAAAGGGCAACTCCTCATCACCATCTTCCTATCCTGCCCTTTCTAAAGAGCATGTATCCTTATCATAGAATCATAGAATCATAGAATGGTTAGGGTTGGAAGGGACCTTAAAGATCCTTCCAATGCAATGCTTCAGTCATGGGAGCCATCCCAACACATCTCCATGATCTCAACGGAGTTGTGGTCCTGCAACTTCACACAGATCTCCAAGTCTTCATGTTTATTCCCCATACTGTGTGCATAAGTAGAAAGGCACTTTAGAGATGCCCCGCAGCACGCTGAGTTCCTGGAGAGGTATTTGTCCACAATGGTGCCTTGTAGGCACCTCACTGCCTACAAGCAAGTGCTACAGGTCACCCTGACCAGGCCCCATTGTGATGACTTTGTAAACCCTTCCTGCCACAACACCTCATGCCCTTTATTCAGCAGTCCTGTCCATTTCTCCCCCACAGGACTGCTGGTCACCCTGTCCCTGCCCCAACATTCCTAGTTTGAAGCCCTCCTTATGAGGTCAGCCACCCTATTGGCAAAACCTATAGTTTTGCTCTGCCTAGTGAGGTCGATCCCATCTCTTCCAAAAAGATACTGATCTGCAGAGTCCCATGGTTATTGAACCCCAAAAAATGTTGCCAACACCAATTCCACAGCCAATTACTGATTTCTCCTATGAGCGCCCTCCACGTTGCACCCTTTCCCCTCACCAGCAGCCTATGTGTTGAAACTGCACGGGGATGCTTTTGCCAAGAGCTACTGTAAGATTGTGTTGAAAAGGCTCTTTCTGTTGATTCAAAGGTAACCTAGGCCACCGGCTTGTTTTGGCTGCAAAGTCACTGATACAGTAATGCTTAGGTAAATACTCATATCAAAGAGATGCCGTAACGAGGAAGAATGGCTTGGAGTTTATTCACAAAAGACAAAAAAATAACAGATATGCTGCTACAAGTCTGCATTTTCCTTCATCTATTTCCTCCTTGCATGGCAGAAATTGGTCTCTATCCTAGGGAGTGTTATGGATGTGTTAATTAAGGAACTGGCCCACACAACCAGCAAAACTACTTCTAGGTTTTTCTGAGACGTATGGGTTACTCTGCCTGTACCATGGATAGACCAGACAAAGTCTTCCCATTAATTCTTCCCAGCTCAGGTGAACCAGATAAAGCTTTGAGCAACCTGGTCTAGTGGAAGGTGTCCCTGCCCATGGCAGGGGGGTTGGAACTAGATGATCTTTAAGGTCCCTTCCAACCCAAACCATTCTGTGGTTCTACAGCCATGGGAGCATTTTGCTGAGTGGCACATCTCACATTCTCTGGATATGTATTTCCCCTGTGTTTTCTAAATAAGAACACATAGAGCTTTCATTCCATGCATGGAAGTGAAATGTATAAAAAAAACCCAGACAAATTCCAAGAGAATTGTCTTTTATCATGGTTGGTTTTGAATTTTCACTGTGGGAGTTTCGACTCCCTTTACCTCCAGAATCTTAATCTCACTTACTTCTGTGTAATATGAATGTCAAAAGATAAACAGTGGGACCTTTCAGCAATTGGTTGGGAAGATACCTTGACTGTCAGCCCGGTTGAAAAGATACTCCTAACGAAACTTATAAAAATCCACTGCAGTGAAACAGGAAGAAGAAAGAATGTGTCAGATATAAAAGCAATAAAAACCTTATGCTGGCTCAAAGACAAAACATCCTACTTAGTCTGTTTCTCTCAGGCAAGTTAATACTGGGGTCGGTTCTATGCATGGGCAACATCTTAAAATAATAAATATTGCCTTAAGAAAAGGAGTTACAAGGATTTTGAAGCTAGCTGATGTATGTTGTCATGTCCCTCAAGGCTTTAACATCTGATGTGCTTTTAGGAGATGTATCAGGCTCCAAAGTTACCCATGTAAAAAAATGAGCTTCTAAAGAAACACATTTGAAAAAAATAATAAAAAAGAAATAATAAAAATTTGGGGTTAGATACCATCTTAATTTTTTTCTGCACCTGTGAACCTGAGTGGTGTTTCTCAGTGGGATGCAGCTGGATCATTTCAGTGTGAAAGGCAGTATCTTATGCTAATGGAAACTTGCAAAGGTATGAGCATGGTAAAGAAATCCAGAGTGATTAATAAATAGCAGAGGACAGTTTCTTCTTTTACGATCTACATATGGCTGCCATAGGACTTGATGCAGCTCCCAGGAGCTCCAGCGAGAGCCCCAGCTGAGTGCTGCAGGTTAGAAGTATCTCCACATATCTTGCTTCTCTGCAGTTTAGGTCCCCCCAGTGTGGTGTTAGGATGGTTAGCTCTCAAATTTGGAAGTAGGCAGTTGCTTCTGAAGCACTGCACAGTATTATCATACACACACAAAATGGGAGAGAGGAGAAAATGTGTGTTTGTTCTAAGCTGCATCAGAAGACACCAGCGACAGACAAGGGTCAGAGGAAATTTAAAAAGGGCAGGTCCACTGTGTCTTATCCCTCTGTTGACAAAAATTGGTGGCTGTCGGTGATGGACTGCTCTTAAAAAATACTACTAGTAGTTACTCATCTCTTTTCCCAAGTTTTGTCCACCACACTCCCGGCCCCAGTAATTGAAGAGCAAGAGGAGGTCAGCTAACGGGCAGAAGCTTCAGACTATGTATGTGAGCACATCATGATGTTAGGCTACCGTAAATTCAATCAGACACACCCTGCAATATGGGAAGAAAATTCCATGTAGGAGAAGCCAAAGTCTTAGTTTTCACTACCAGCATCAATAATCATAACAATAATTGTTACTACTATTGTTTTTTAATTACAGTTCCAGGTAGAAAGGAAGAATTGAATTCCTTTCCAGTTAATGTTTTATATTCTCCAGCCTCCTTTTTACAGTCAAAAGGGAATGGATGAATCTCACTACAAATTCTACTTTATGACAAATAAACCAGATAACTGTCCTTAATATAAGAACCCTATTACACAGAGCAACTTGTCAGATACAAGCATCACTGAATGTACCCAATGTCCAAAATACGGTTAAAATAATCTCGGCATCAACAAACAGCTGCTCATAAGGGAACATGCCACATCATTCTGGAATGGTGAAGAAGGGTAATGAAGTGGCTACTTCAAATGCGATACCTACCTATTGTGTCTCCTTGCTCATGCACCATGGAGGCCAGGTCCTTAATGATCTCGTTTACATCCAACATGTCACTCTGAAAAGACGGAAAGTCTAAAATTAATGATGAATGGGTCATATCCAAGAATAAAAGGCATGTTGCACATTTAAGCTTTCAGAAAAAAAAAAAAAGAAAAAACAAACAAAACCAGAAAACATTATCTGTGTAGAATTAAAAGAAAAATTTATAATGCTCCCATAGTAATTAAAAAATCTACTTAAACAAAGCCATGGTTTGCTGGATCTCAGTCAGCCACTTGACTTGAGCTTTCTATAAGAAACAAGCAGAATGATCAGACTATATGGATTCTTTTCTCAACTGTGGAAAAATACGAACAGTAAAAACAACAGCAGCAAATGCTTCTTTTTCTACAAATGTTACTTTTTTAATGCAGACCATTCAATCCACAGTGTGGATTCTTACATAGAAAAAGGCCATCTTTCATCATAGCATCCATCTGAGAAAATACAAGTGTAAGCCGATGGAGATAGGATAAAAAATTCACTGAATTTGAAATCTCCTTATTGGTAAGACCTGTTTGTTGAATGGATTAATTTAAATGTTTTCAAGTGTTAAAGAAAAAAAAAAGGTAAATAGATTCAGCACTGACATTCTCTCAGCTAAAGGACGGCAAATTGCCAGTATTTTTCCCTCATTTCTGAAGACCTACCATACTCAAGAGGAAATGTGAGCATGTTGACTTCATAAGACACTGACTTTTATGAAAAAAATTAAGTTAGAATTAATAGATATAGTAATATATTGCTAAATGCACTATCAGTAAGGCAACATCAGCAGAGAAGAAAAAAGACACTGAAACAGGATGTATTTTGTTCAGCCATACAAATCACAGAATTACAGAAACACTGAGGTTGGCAGGAACCTCTGGAAATCGTTTAGTCCAACAACCCTGCTCAGAGCAGTCAAAGCAGGTTGCTCAGGGCCATGCCCACTTCATTTTGTGTATCTCCAAGGATGGAGACTCCTCAGGCTGCCAGACCAACAGTATGTCCATGTATCCTTGTACCGGAGCACCGGGTGCTCTCTAAAGTGTTGAGAACATTTCCCAAGAATCTGGTTCTTCTGAGGCTAATTGCACAGTAATCCATTTATCTGCTTGGGTCCTGGTGCAGCTGCAGTCCATTGTGCCAAAAGGTGGAATTACTTCCACCCCGCTTTTCAAGAACTCTGTTTCCCTACTGGGAAATTTAGAAAATGGTGCAAAATGAATCCACGCCCTATTACTGGAATTTGTTATGAGAATATAAGCGGCATAACATTTAATCATATAATGCAACAGAATCACATTAATTTGCAATGAAGCCTGGAAGTCTCAGTGTGAATTCTAGAATATACCAAATTGTTGAATAACTGAAGAAGTAAGAGAAACAAAAGGCTTAAAAAGTGGTGAGAAATCATAATAAAACAAACAAACAGAAAACCCCAACCAAAGACTGGGTAATGCATCACAAAATGCACTCCATTCATCCACTTGTCATGCATAATGAAACTTTAATTATGTATGGTATTATTCATAACTTGTAAATACTGCAGAATATTTTGTAAAAGCAATGAAGTTTAAGTAACTTGAGATTGTGCTTGAGCGCTGCAGTAGTAAATCTCTGCCAGGAAATGAGGAGAAATTAGGTGTGATTTTTTGGGGTGGGGGAGTTGTTGGTTTTGTTTTTTGTTTTGTTTTGGTTGGTTGGTTTGCTTTTTGTAAAAAATCTTTGAAAGGCAAAAGCTAAAGTTTAGAAAAAAAATGTGAAGAATTGCAGATTAACTTTAATGTGTTGTTCTGCTCTCATTTAACTGCTTAGTAAAAGATGATTAAGGAAAAATTAAGCAGACAAATAATAATACTAAAAAAGCCCAGAATGCTCATTTGTCTCTCTTGTCTAAATTGCCACTGACATCAGTCTTTGGTTTCTGTTACTTGCAACATAAACAAAATTATTTCTATGCTTCAGTCAGTCAGTTTTGTTCTGCTTCTTTTACAGCACTTTAAGTGAATGCAGCTTAAATGGATGAACTTGTTTTTACACATATGTTTGGTTAGGTAGAGGTTACTGCAATGTATTGAATTATACATACCCCTTCCAAGTGTTTCTACTGGAATAAAACAAGCGGGTAAATTGGACAAAGAATGATCAGATGATATACTGACTCCTCATAGGGTTGCAATCAGCTAATTTAACCACAAGGAGTTGGTCTGTCTGCCTCACGATCCCCAGGTATTATGACAAGAAGAGAAGAATGAGAAACAAGAATCAGTGCTGCGTACGAAGGGCTCTCTTTCGGATTTGCTGTCTATATCCAGGTACTTGGATATAGAGCAGCCAAGTGCTGCTGCATAGTACAGACCCTCTTCATAACACTGTAACCACACAAAATTATTGTTTAGCAAACACACGTTAGTTAAAGCCAGCCGTTGAGGTGATAGGAAGGAAAAAATGTGACTACTGTATTTAAGGAAAACGAAACAGGGGTGACTTGTAAAGCACAGAGCACAAAGCAATCTGACCTGAAGCAAGGAATCTGTTGAATAATTTAACCTGGCAATGCGAAGTTTCAAGGTCCCTGATATATGCAAGCAAAACAAAAGAAAAAATAGAAGAAAGACAAATAGCCAGAAAAAAAGACCTTCCACAACGGAATATACCTAGGAGCTATGTTCCTGGTCCTTCTTGCCAGGTTAGTTCTACCACGAAGTACCTCTGAACTTTCCATGCATCAGAGTTTGTTAGCAAAATCAGATTGCCTTTGGTTTCCCACATTTGCACATGCTGTGCAGAATTCACAGTGAAATACAGCTCCTCATAAATCCGTTTGACTCTACAGAAACTGGGAGTACAACAGTCAGCCATCATTCCAAACATGCTGTCTCCCTGCCAGCTAACCAGGCTGGGGTTTCTTGGGTTTTAATCAACTGCAGCCTTTCCTCTCTGACAACAAGTCACTCCCTATATTGAGCAGCAAGAGGGAGACAGATTTAAATTGTTTCATCCAAATCCCTTCTTTTTGTTCTTTCTTTTTTCCAAAGGAGAAACCCATTGTACAGATTAGTATAAAGGATGTAATGTCATCTATGCTGGAACAAAAACAATTAGAACTAGTCATCAGTAAAATCAGAAATGGCAGAGAAATGCCAAATAAAACGTCATGCAGATGAGAAAACCAGAGAAATGAAAGAATTTGGGACCCTAAAGATGCAGAGGATTAACTCTCACTATAAAAAGTTGGATTGGAAACTTCTTAACAGAAATTACTAGGTTAAAATGGCAGGATTATTTGGGTAATTTAACCTGACTCAGCAAGTGAATAATCACTGCAAAGTACTGCAAGTTTGGAGAAAATCTGAAAGTCCAAGTCCAGCTCAGAAACCATTGGAAATACAATTTTGCAAATCAACTAGAAATTTACATTTCCCATTTTTTTACTTTAAGAAGAACACAGTTACAACATTTTAGAAAGAAATCTGCCCACTGCCTCACGGGATGAACATTACTGAGGTATTTGCCAAGACACCAAATAACTAAAACCCCTTTCTCTTCCACTATCACGCTTTGTGGGGTGAAGATTTATCCACATTGAAAACTTCTGACATAGCCCTGACCTCAGGAATATTCTAAGGACACTTCCGTATTCCAGCCATGAGAACAGTGTTAAATAAAGCAGAGAGGGGACACATGCTCTGCTCATAAGGACACAGAAAAAGCATGTGCTGTCAATAATTTCTCTCTCACATTTAGCCAGATCCCAGCATCCTTTATCAATGTCAACTCTGGTTCTCAAGAGTCACACTTATTTCTAAGAAAGTTTGCTTTATGATTTTTTTAAAAAATGGGATCAGAAATATCTGTGATGTATCCTATTTAGCACATGTGCTTTTGTGTGTACTCACAAACCATCCACCTTTTTTTTTTTTTTTGAAGGACTGCAAATTAAATTCTAAATTAATCGCTGACTCAATATTCAGGAGATGCTGAATTCTACAACTGAAGTTTCATTTTTCCCCACCACCCACTCTGCCCGGGCAGCTATAAAACAATGCTGAAGAGATTCTGAAAGACGTAATATAACATCCATGAGTGTATTTCTGTATGTGGAAGGACTCCAAAACCAAATAAAGCAAAACGAAACCATAGCGCTTGTTTGGGCGAAAACAAAACCCAAACACACACACAAAAAAAACCCCCGAAAAACAACCAAACAAAAAACCCAAACCAACAAACAAACAAAAAAACCCTCTTTTTAGTGTCTGGCGTGTTTTACCAAAGAGATGCTGCGATGCTTCCCCTGTATTGTCCCGTCTGCAACACCCCTGGGACATGTCATACCCTGTGGTTCAGCATTTGTGAACCACAGATCCAGAGCACACAGAAAGACTAATCAAAGCATGGTCTCCCTCTATCCCCATTCTCTTCTGTGAGACAGGGGAAGGAAGGGAAAGGGAAAAAAAAATCCTATGTGAGCAAGCTTCTCTGATGCTAGATGGGCAAAAACTAAATCTTGCTGCAACAGCCTTTCAGCAAATATTTTTCTCTTGTCTATGGCTGGGGAGAAAAAAATGACATTCTATAAATCAAACTGATTCAGCCTAAGCAACAACAGACCAGCAGAAAATTGTTTTGAGGGCAGAAGCTATCCAGAACAGCAATTACAGACTGAGTTAGATCTCCTCTGGGACTGAACAACAGCCAGTGTAGGGAGTTTCTCTCTCCGTCTGGTTCACTTGTGCACGCTTCCTCACTATTTTGCAGTTGTAGCAGTCAGTGTCATCTCAGTGTAACACTGTACTGCATAATTAAAATAGTTGTGCTGAGCTTCAGCATGCTAATCCAGCCTGTGGATAGCGGGCTCAAGATACACAGCACGAACAGTGTTTCTGTCCACCAAAATCCATATGGAGAGGCTGTGGAAAATGAGAGCCCTCAAACGCATCAGGCAGAGGTGAGGCCACTGCGGAGGGCAACTCAACGGGGATGAACAAAGAGAGATAGTGGACCCAGCCAAAGATCAATAGTATCCATTGTGCCCTAAGTGAGAAATAACTCAATGACACGTTCAACCTACCATGCCATCTTCGGTGCAGACTTCTGTGTAGTGAAGAAGGCAAGGCTCGTTGGTGGGAAGACCAAATCGCTTTGCATATTTGAAGAAGCAGCAGAAACAACTTCTACTGCAGGACTGGGAAGAGGGGAAAAGGTGGCAATGTATTTATTGCAGCTCACTTGCCCTTGTCCACTCTAACGGACGTCTCACAGATCAGATACACAGGTGGTTACTGTTTATTTTAATGATCCACTTGAATGAATTGGACATAAGACATCCAACTCACCTCCTCTACCACCCCCAGTCTGTGTCTTCCCTTGGAAAACTCCTCAGCCACAGAACTGCATTAGAAGACATGCCTTGACAGCCTATGTTAATGATAGGTGTCATTATCACTGGTACTATCTAAAATGTGTGAGAGGCATGCAGGAGCAAACGGACATTACTGTGAGATGTGTTAACATCCTTTAGTCACCTTTTCCCCTACACCCTTTCTCTGAAACGTCACAACCCTACATCTGGATCTGGTTGTCTGCAAACATGCACTGCTCTCACTATCTCCCATGTACTCTATATCCCTCAGTGTTTGCCTTTATGGAGATTGAAGACTGTTCGATAAAGATGCTTTCTTTCATGGGAACTTTATCAGTTACAAGTATGTGCTGGAAGTCAGAACTAACCTGTAGTCTCAAAGAATTATCATAACACAGATGACAGGGAGAGATACATTGGCCTTTTAAAACATTTTAGATCTGGAAACAGGAGATGTATTAATGGAGGACGTCATCAGTGGATGCCCCACCCCTGGCTGTCTTCAAGGCCAGGCTGGATGTGGCTTTGAGCAACCTGGTCTAGTGCAAGGTGTCCCTGCCCATGGCAGGGGGGTTGGAACTAGATGATCTTTAAAGGTCCCTTCCAACCCTAACCATTCTGTGGTTCTATGATCATGTAAAAAGTTATTGTTACTAACCACGACTTTGAACTTCAGATTAATTTACATTCAAAATTTCATTTAAATTCAGCTCTTTCTAAAGGTGTGTTACTTCACATATGCATGTACATGTATTTGTACAGGCCTACATACACAAGTATTCTTGTGTATCACGAACACATCCACCTGTAAAAATAGCAATTATATATATATATAGACTAATAGTGTTAAGATCTTAACTTGCCCCCAACATACACCAGGTGTTAAATGAGCACTTGAGGCTTAGCAGATTGCAGAGATACAAACACAGCCTATTTCTGTCTACAGTAGTATAAAACAGACATATATCTCAGGGTTTGCGTTTTTTTTTTCCTGCTTAAACACTCTGGTGCAAGATAAGGATGAACACCATTATGTTTTTATAAAAGCCAAGCAAACAAACAAAACCAAACAAACAGAAAAATTAGTCTGGCTTGCCTAGTTTTGATTAAGAAAAGCTGCACTGATTCCATTTTGCCATCGTTAATGGTGTGATAGTTTGATTTCAGGCAGAGCAGGGGCAAGAATAGCTCTCATGAGAAAAATGAGAGGCAACACTTGTGTGGGGAACAAAGGAATTATGCAACAAAGTCAAGGTGCAGAGCAAATGGAGAAATGTTTTTAAATCATCCGTGGTGGAGGAGAGCATGTGCAGTTCCATATCCTGCATGTCCTTCATGCCCACCTCTCTCCTCTTCCTCTAGACACTCAAAGTCCCTGATAGTACGCTCACAAAGAGGAAAAGCTGGAGGGAGATCCACAAACCCAGTAGATCATAGAATCATAGAATGGTTTGGGTCCCAACCCCCCTGCCATGGGCAGGGACACCTTCCACTAGACCAGGTTGCTCAGAGACTCATCCAGCCTGGCCTTGAAGACATCCAGGGATGGGGCATCCACAACATCTCTGAGCAACCTGTTCCAGTGCTTCACCACCCTCTCAGTGAAGAATTTCTTCCGGATATCTAATCTAAACCTCCCCGCTTTCACTTTAAACCCACTACCCCTTGTCCTGTCACTACAGACCCTTGTAAAAGGGAGAACTTCAGGTTCTGATCTCCAAAAGTGGGCATGCCACAGTTTAATTTCCATTCTCACTCGGTGTCTGCTGTTACTGCAATCTGTCAACACAGCTGGTGCAAGTCTTCAGGATGTTATACTGCATATTTGGATGCAATAATATCAAAAGTGCATTAGATTGGTCACACCTAATACTTATTCTTTACAGTTCTTAGGTTATGCACTTATTTTGTCAGTGTTACAGAAGAAAGTATCTGAACCCACACTACAAATCCAACCTTTTGCTCTTCCCCAATCATGTTTCTAGCTACTTACCGCTAAGGAAAGATCAATATCCTTGTGTTTTCAAATTGTGTATGAAAGAGACTTGCAGGCTAGAAATATTTCTTCTGTTTTCTGCTATGTTAGAAAGGGTTTTGTGGGGTTTTTGGCCAACTAATCTGTCCCAGTTTCTCAAGTTGAATTAAGGAATCCATTATGAGGTAAATTCATCTATGTTCGTGGGGCAATCAGATAGCGTAACAATAAATGCATGAGAAAAAAAAAAAGAATAAATATAAATAGAGATAATGAAATGCTTGACACTGTGGCATTCATATTCTAGAAATCAAAACACTCAGTGAAGAAGAAAGGTTCTTCCAATAGAGAATATCCATTAGAAATTAGATACAGTTTGCAGCTTATGCTTCGTGAAACTTGCTGGCCTGACACCCTGAGAGTGAAGATGAAATACAACATAAAGAGTAAAATTAAAAGCCACACCAACCAGAGAAGAAAAGTCCACCCACAATTATCCATAGCCTTTTCTGAGAAAAGGCTTTTCCAAACAACAGGTCACTCAGTTCTTTCTGCAGTAAACACACCGATTAGATGCAATTGTCATGGACCAGTTCATGAATGGATGCCTCTCCGCCAGGAACTATGAGTCTATATTACACAGTTATTTTATATCAGCTTCCCAACCACTCCAATGAGCCATGGGCCTCTTTAGCAACAAACTGGAAAAAGTAAGATATATGAGTTTTTACAGCAACCTATGAAAAACTGTTGTTTTGGGTGTTTGGGTTTTTTTATATACAACAGGAATGCTTGCTGGGGACACTCAGTCTTAAAAAAAAAAAAAAGGAAAAAAGAAAGAAAGTGCATTTAATAGTAGCAGCTAAACATTTTTTTAGGTGTTCAGAAGAAGGCCTCCTGAGTACTAAGTCACCAAAGATATGGAAATCCATAAGCAAACTCTAAACTCAGTATCTTACACACTGACTTTAGCATCTCCTGCTTTCTGCCCCAGGCTGCAATGTACAAACTAATACGAGTAGTGAGGGAAGTGGCTGTAATCTATCACACTGACTGATACAAGCCCCAGGAAAGGTAGTTTATTGCAGGCTGTATGTTATCTTCAAAAATAGAAACTGTGCAAAGGTTATGACGAAAACTTTCTACATTTTGTTTGCAGCCCTATTAATTCTTCACTCTGGATTTATTTCCATGAGGGTCATGTAACCAGAAAAAAATACAATGGATGAATTAATTTTCTCTTTAGGAGTGTTCTGGGAAACCAAGCAATTAGAACAATCTTAAGCTGTCATGTATTATCAATTGCCACTCAGTTATTTTACTTAAATATAATACTGATTACAGAGTCTGATCTGCAGCTATCAACTGAGTCTTTCATTTCGGTTCACTATTTATTCTTGAGAAATTAAAAAATAAATATCTAACTTTAAATGTAAGAAGAAAGAAAAAGGGACAAAGAGAGGAGAAAATGGGAAATATGTAGCATTTTTTCATGAATTATGTTGCTAATTCTCAGTTTAGAAATAGCTGAAACCACTATAGTCTGAAGATGTCAGTCCTCATTACAAGTGGAGTCTACGGTTTTGGTACAGAGAGGAAGTTGTACTCTCCTGAAGAGGTCACTGAAGGTTGGAAACTCTTGTCCTCTATCTTCCGGAGACTTGAAGGGTCACAGCAAAAAGGTTCATGCACTCCTCAATGGTACAAACCAGGCAAAGAGAAGATACATGCTCTGTACAAGTACAGAAAAATAGCTCTGCTCTGTATTTTCCTTTGCATTTCAAACCCAAATAATATGTTCTTTGTAGACTATTCCAGATTTTCCTCCATGGATTGCAGACCATGCTGTTGACACTTATCTCGTATATTTTCAGTCAATAATGCAGAGTACCTAAAAGGCACAAATGCTGAGTAAAGGTATCTGAGGGACAATTAATTACAACTATAGCTAAAAGGCTTATAAAAGCAAGATTTGATGGCTATCGCCTCCCGTAAAAAAAGACTTGCTGGAGCTGACTCTCCATAACAACCCTCACGTGGGTTTAGTCTCCACTCTCTGCATGAGAGAGCTCCTTTTTTAAAGTATCCATTATATCCAAAATGATTAATCTCATTGTTCAAGGATTTTTTCTTAATGTTTAATTTATACCTGTCTGTCCTTAGTTAATACTTGGTAATTTGTTACCACCTTCAACCTTAATATTTTAAATTATTCTACCCTTTTTTCAATGCTATTACACATCAAATATTTCTACATAGTCATTATGGCTCAACTAATCACTGCTTCACTTTCTGAGCCTGCAGTTGGTAAATTCCTGTAATGTCTCTTCATAAATTATACTTAATACTTCATCCTCATTTCTTTCCTTCTGGATCATCTCCAAATTTCTAATAGAAAAAGCAGACTAGAGAGTTCTCATTTGTTACACACCTTCCTGTCAGATAAAAGGTGCCAATGTCTAAGGCAGAAACTTAAGACAGCTCACTTTACTTTTCAACTGTCAATATTTACTTTCCAGTTGAAAATATCCAATTTCTGGCTAAAACTACAGCATTGTCTCACACTGAGTCTTGGTCCTCCTATATCTCAGAGGTAGCAGCAATTCCTTGGTGGGTGGCAGAGTCTAAAAATGTTGTTCTAGATCAACTTTTGCAATAGGCTTTCAGATTTTGGTGTGTGTCTCTATACGGAGATTAGAAAGGTCCAAACCATTAGGTCCCACAATCTCAGAGTCACCCAGAAGAAAAGCTTCTTTAGGCTTTCTTAATAAGCACAAGAGGTAGGCGGGCACCTTCAGAAAGTAGTTCACATCTTTGGTATTTAAACAGAAATGAGGTAAGCCTGAGATATTGTATGTAGCACTGCGAAGGCAGAAAGAGTCCTCTGAGTTTTTTTTTCCCAGAGTGAAAAACGTGGTTCAGAAAATGGAGTTGGGTTACCCAATCCTACAGACAACATAGTTGTGTTTGCACCCATGACATAACTCTACTGGGTCGGATATCATGATCTGGATGTCAATCTAAAATGATAAACAATTGATTCCACTGTTTCTTAGTACTCATAATTTCCCTGCGAGTTGCTTTACTACTCATAATGCTCTGTGCTTTCCAAAATGTCACTTGCTTTCTTTATCTCAATCAGCTCCTGAACATCTTTATTGTTCTTCATTAAATAAGCTTTTCAGAGGAACCTGGACAGTCCAGAGAAATGAAAAGACAGGAATCTCATTAAATTCAAGAAGGGCAAATAGCAAATCCTGCACAAGGGGAGGAATCACCCATGTACAGGTTGGGGACTGAGTGTCTAGAAAGAAATCTGGCAGAGAAGAACCTGAGGGTCCTGGTGCCCAATCAGGCACACGGGCCAAAAACGTGGCAAAGAAAGCCAACAGCCTCTGGGATGTGTTGGAATGCAGCCAACTGTCCCAGCGAGGTGATCCCTCCCCTCAATTTGGCATTTATGAGACCACATCTGGAGTACTGTTCAGTTTGAGGCTCAACAGTACAAGACATTGACTTCACAGGACTGAGTCAATGTGAGCACCATCATCATATTCAGGGGACTGGAGCACATGGCATAATTCAAGAGGATAAGAAAAACTGAGAAAAGCTGGCTTTGTTCAGACTGGAGAAAAGGCAGCTGAGGGGAGATTTAGTGCTGTGCATAACGCCTAATGGGAAGGTGCAGAAGAGCCAGCCTCCTCTCAGTGGTGTAGGATGGAAGGATAAGCAGCCACAGAACAAGTTGGAACACAAGAAATCCCAATTAAATATAAGGAAAAAAATTTCCTTGAGGGTGTCCAAGCAAAGGAATAGAGGCCCAAGGCATTGCTGCTCTGAAACAGCTTATTATTTAATATGAACTTGGATCTTTTTTCCTCAAAGGTCTCATGACACTGACTCCTCAAAGTGGAGAAGGAAATATCCACTCCAATCACATAGTTATTCAAGATACGTGTGGATAAGAGTCTATTGTAACCTAGTACACAACCAAGATCTCAAGAACTTCGTGGTAATAACCAGTCATTTGTGACCTGCAGACTATCAACAGATGCAGGTAAAAGCAATTGTCTCACGAAGAAACTAAAGGCAAGGAGACTCTCCAAAGGGTTAGACAGCTGCTGGTGGTCCACGCAGAGTGGCACTGCTAGCCCTGGAGAAAGAAAACATTTGATTTCAGCTGGGTGCAAAGTCTTCATCATGAGTCTTAAGCTGAGCGCAGCTTAGAGAAACACAGTAGGACCACTCCTCATGAAATGAATCACTTCATAACATTCCCAGAAACCAAACCAAACCAACAACACTTGGTTGTGGGTTTGTTTTTTTGTTGGTTTTTTTTTTTTGTTTGTTTGTTTTTTTCTTTTCAGGCACTAAGATTGCTCTCAAAGACAGCACCACAAATTTAGGGAAAATAAGTGTGTTTTATATTCCCAACAAGCCAAAGGAACATTGTTTACAGAATTTTGAAAGATACTTCTAATTTATAATGTGGGTTTGAAGAGTTTAGATTAAGGGGTAGGTATTTTCAAACTATCTGGGACTCATAAATACTAACTTGAATTTTTTAGAGAAATAGGTGAAACAATCTTAGAGTTGCTAACTCTGAAAATTCAGAATCTGAATATCCAAAAGAACACAGTGTACAGTCTGAACAGAGCAAAATCCAAAAGTGTGGGAATTAGATGCCAGTCGGCCTAATGTCAGCCCTGTGCAGCCCCCAATGGTACAGATGAAGGGACAAATAATCAGATGTATGATCTGCAGTTGCACAGAAGTCAGCAAGAGAATGAGCGGCAGCAAGTACGCAATTGTCAAAACCATCTTTACAGGGCAGGGTAAGACACCTGAGGAAGAGGAGAAGCAGCAGATGACAAATATACAAGTAGGGCAAAAACAGTCTAGAAGAAAGAATCGTAAAATTGGCTGGGATACCATATTTAAAAAGTAATTTTCCATTAGTAATTCTATTAGGTACTAGACTGGAAGGATGAACTGAGAGGACTTCAATCTCATCGAGTTAAACAAGACCAAATGCAAGGCCCCACATATGGGTGGGACTAATATCATGGACTACATAAAAAGAAGCATGGGCAGAAAGTCAAGGGAAGTGATTCTCCCCCTCTACTCTGCTCTCATGAAACCACACCAGGAGTACTGCATCCAGCCCTCGGGTCTCCAGCAGAAGACAGACATGGGCCTGTTAAAGCAGCCAGATAGTCAGAGGGCTGGAACACATCTGTGTGAGTCTGAGAGAGTTGGGGTTGTTCAGCCTGGAGAAGAGAAGGGTCTGGGGGCACCTTATTGTGGCCTTTCAACCTATATAGGGGGCTTCTAGTAAAGACAGAAAGAAACTTTTAATGAAGGCCTGTTATGACAGGACAAGGGTAAGAGTTTTAAAGTAAAATAGGATAGATTTAGGCTGGATATAAAACCAAAATTTTTTACAGTTATGGTCGTGAGACACTAGAACAGGTCGCCCGGAGAGGTGACAGATGCCCCATCCCTGGAAACATTCAAGGTCAGGTTGGATGGGGCTCTGAGCAACCTGGTCTAGTGGAAGGTGCCCCTGCCATGGTGGGTGACTTGGACTAGATGATCTTTGAAGGACCCTTCCAACCCAAACCATTCTATGATTCCATGAGTTCTTTATGTTTGTCCTTGATCCAGGACTAGCCAATATTTTCCAGTAATGGTGTGGGTGATGAAGTAGAAAGAACAGTTACTAAATATGAAGGTGCAGTGAATCTCAGGAATAATTTGAGCCTGTCAGATGATACTATTAGGTTTCAAAATGATCTTGTTAAATTGGGGAAACACTATAAGAAAAAAGTTAGTCAAACAATGAAATACAAAGTTCTACAGTTAGACATAGAGCATAGGAAACAACTTCCCATGCAGAAGTAGTCCTCAAGAAATTAAAAAAACCAAACGAAACCCAAAACATACAGTCAGGGCTACTGTGGGCAAAGGGATCACTTGTGACATTGGACATATTGTGTCCAATTTTCAGCAATAAATCTCAGGTGGACCACATGGAGAAAGCCTTGAGAATGATCAAAAGTGTCAGAAGCACAGCCTGAAACACAGTAGTGTGTTTTCCAATGTAGGAAAAGGGCGTGGTGGACACACACACATGATAACGCTTTTTAAATAAGTGAAGCTGTTGAAAAAAGGAAAGGAATAAGCTGTTCTCAATATCTATCATCCATAGAATGGAAATCCATGGTCTTAAACAGAAGACATTAATACAAGAGCTGAGAGATGGATTTTATGACATTTAAAGATTGCTCTTAACTCTGCTTGTCTAATACTCAGTGCAATCAATACAAATCCTCAAAATAAGAGAGAGACTGTTTCAGACAGCAGCCACAAACTTCCTATAAACTCGAGTCACTAAACTGATTAAAACCCACACCTGTCCCTCAGCTCTTACGCATTCAGACAAATACAGCAAATCTCTGCTCTGCTAACCAGCCCTTGTCCACACAAATAAAAGGCAAAACTCAATAAGCTTTAACCAACTTATCAGTAGCAATGAAGACATTTTCTGTCATTAAACAGCAGCAGATAACAATCAGACAGCAGCATCTTACCTCTTTAGCATGGAACAACAGCATCTGCAGGCAAGGGAATCCTTACAACAGCGTGTCATCTATCAGCTGTGTGTAAAAACAAACCACAACCAAGCCCTGTCCCAAAGGCTGCATTTAGAAACCATCAGGAATGTCTTCAGTGACAGAGCAGCTACTCCTGTGCTTACAAAGCCAGTAGGCACTCAGCAGAGAGGTAAGTTATCCTGCCTTCCTTCCCACCTGTGTTGGCCTCCCAAGGAAATGCTAATGTAGAAGAATTTGGACTAATCTCCCCAGTTTATTAGAAAGGTTTACATTTATTTTGACTCATGCTCAGCTTGTGCTCCCTGAATTCAGATCAACTTTCAGTGGACTGTTTTAAATCTATTTTAATTTGCAAACGAGGCAGGTGAGGGTCTAGAGTTGAATGGGGGATGGCTCAGCTCATTCCCAGCCACACACAGGTGCCTCTGGCTCAAAGAATGAAGCACTGGGAAAGCTGGATGGATCTAGGGGTGTAGAATAAGAAGTGGAAGGACTGGGTGTTGCTTTCAGACTGAAGGTATCTTGAAAAAGTTGCTGTTAAGACCACAGCTAATTTTTTTCCCCCTCATTCAAGACAGATTGACAAAATCAATAATTTTCCAGCACAGAGGTCTTCAAGCACTATACCTACAATATCACATACTATGATACGTCACAGAGTATGATACAGATACATATATATTTGACTTTTTATTATTACTAAGTAATATCAACATACTTCTATCAAGGCCCTGGTGAACAATCTTGAAAAGCCACTGAAGTAGTTCAAACACTTCTGAATGAGAGAGGAAATAGTCACTGGATTGTGTTTTAGCTGGCATCTGCCAGTAAGTTCTTACTCTTTGATGACTATTAGGCATAAACTGATGGATTGAGCTCTCTGTCCAGTCCTCACCAAGCACTGGTCATCAGTCAGCAGGACTGGTGGGGTATATTGACAGTCAAACATAACTGCATCATTGCCTTAGTTGATAACAAGGAGGCAATTTAGAACAAAAACAGAACAAAGCTTTAGTTTCCTTAAGTAAAACCAAAAAACATAAAGTTCATTTGGTTGTTGTTGCCAGGGTAGTTATAGAAAATGAGAGCAGACTCATTTATCTGACGAAATCTCTTACAGAGCCCTTGTTCTGCAAGATCCAACCCATGCCTCCCTCAAGGCACACTGGCTCATTGTTGCTTTCCACCAGGAAGCTGGATAAGGCCTTGGCTCTTGCTGAACATTGATGATCACATCCTCTTTGCTGTCCCACAGGTCACGGCTGTGCTTCTCCACCTTTCTGCAGCTGAGCTGACCTCTGAAAATAGCGGTGATGTGTTCTGCTTCACTGCTTTCGCCCTCCAGCCCTGAAGCATTCCCCACCTCTATATGACCAGGCTTTGGTCACTTGCACTTTTACCAGGTTTTCCCTGTGACAAGAGGATGAAGTGATGGAGACACTTTGCGCATGGCAGCTCATCCTTCCCAAGTGCCAGAGGTCATGAAAGCACTCTGAAAACTTTATTAGTGCGTGCACATCCCTGATGGCACAGAGAGTCCTTCAGCTCCCCACCAGAGCCCAAGAGATCCTTCAAAACTGGGTTCCCTTCATAAGCAGCTACTGTCCAACCAGCCTCAGCTCAACAAAAAATCAAACTACTATCTCTTTGCATATTTTTCCTCGGAAAAAACCCAGGTCATGCCTGTAGAGTGAGTCCTGCCTTCCCACAGCACACAGAGTCAGGAATCAACCCTCCTTCCTCGGCATCATTACTCACTGCATCATTTCGATTTATTGGACTCTCAAAATGGTTTATTACAGGAGAGTGTTTCTGCCCTGATTCTCACCCTTACATGTGCACTGAACCCTCACTTCTGTCTGAAGCCTCTTTGGGTTTAGTTTTGTATCTTTTTGTTGTTTTTTTTAAACAGAAAATAGATTGCCATAAATTTTGCCCTTTCAAGTGTTTAGTGACAGAATGGAATTGCCCTCAGTCACATCTGTTTATCCTGGTAAGCGCATTTATAAAGTGATTTCCCATCCTTGTTATTCTGTCAATGGCATTTCACACTGTAGCTACTTTAATGTAGCATTTTATCACTTGTCCTGAGGGCTGCTGACAGCTGCCAATTCCAAGGCTTCCTTCCAATCCTAATTTTCTGTCTTTCTTTAATTTTTTTTTCTCCCCCTTTCCCTCCATTTTTTCCTTTATTTACAAGGTTTGTGGGGCTGTGGGAAGAAAGGGGTGTTAGAGGAGTGCCATGAACGATGATGATTTGCTCTCCCCTTTGACACAGAGACATTATAATCCCATAATGTGAAGTTAAATGTGAGGAAAAGTTAAACTTCAGCTGCATTTCCGTTGGCTATTAGACTTTTCACTTTCTCCTGATAAATTCTCTATTAATGCTACGGGGTTTAAATTTCCTTGCTCCCTTGCTGTGCAAAAATTAGATTGTTCATCTCCTAGGGAAGGCACTTTGCATACTGTGATCTCCCCACCATCCAGAATTACCTAAATCAAACCAGAATAGGCTACAATCCAGATCAAACCACAGGAGAATAGGATTTTACCCAAGGAAATATAAACACATATTAGCCCGTCTTGAGACAGTTCCCTTCTTGCCATGACACTTACTTTCCCATCCAAGAAAAACATCACCAACAAGAGCAAAGAAGAACTGAATAGTTTGTTTTCACTCGAACCAGAATTACCTAAATCAAACCAGAATAGGCTACAATCCAGATCAAACCACAGGAGAATAGGATTTTACCCAAGGAAATATAAACACATATTAGCCCGTCTTGAGACAGTTCCCTTCTTGCCATGACACTTACTTTCCCATCCAAGAAAAACATCACCAACAAGAGCAAAGAAGAACTGAATAGTTTGTTTTCACTCGAAGAACGGGAACCCAAACCTAATCCTATTGATGACGATAGTCACATTTCAATGAATTTCAGAAAGCTTCTCCCCACACTGCTTCTGTCCCCCAAAATATAAATTTGCAGACACAAGCTTGTTTTCCAGTGGCCATAAAGAGATATTTCACTGTTTCAGTGGTAATGTTTTGCAACCTTCCAAGCACCAAGCAAGAGCATGAAAGAATCCACAGAGTTAAACCCTTCACTGAGGCTAAACATTTTTTGTTGTTATCTCAGACTGAGCTTTGCTCTTGCCTTACTGGTAACTCTTGGCTTGCTCAATGGCCTAGAAAAGAGACTTGTAAGTAGCAAGTCACCATCACCACTGGGAGTCTTTATAAGGCTTAGAAGAGCATGTATCCAGGGTTGGTATAAATGTGCTGTTCATGATGCAAGTGAATAATGCTCAGAGGCTGCACTTTGAACCATGCAGTAGACATTGTTCATATAGGCTGGCCTGCAGACTCTGTCCCACAATGGTTCTGCAACAGCCGGGTGTGAGGGAAGGACCAGGGGTGCCACTTTTGCATCTGTTTCCCTCCTTGAAGTTTCTCTTCCCACTTGGAAATTATACACAGACTTTGGATATACGGACATTCTTCAGACGTGCAAGTGGACAGATTGATCTTTGGTTTGAAGAAGTGAACTCTGCAAATCCTTTAGGTTGGAAGTCTTTCAAATGCCAAACCCACAGTAGGAAAATGTGTTCTGTCAGCTCTAGAAATCTTAACCTGACTCAAGATACTGCTGCTAGCTTGCAAGGTCATATAAAAGGATGTGTTGTATCATTCTCCAACAAAAAAAAAAAGATATTAATTTCATCCTGATGTGAACCAGCCTTTCTGTTGCTCACATTTTCACTTAGCTTTCCTAAGGTGTAAAAATAAATTTCTTCTTCTGATATGCAATTAACATTAGACTCAATTACTGTTTTTTTCAATAGAATTGATTTTTTTTTCCCTATTACATTGCTGGAACATACTGTCATGTTGGTGAAAGGGCAATTTGCCAGAATATTACTTAGATAACCCTGGCATGCCTAAATGGAAAGCTTTTCATTTGTTCAATTAAAAGTAAGCATCAAAACCAGGACATTGTTTTTTCTTTAACTTCATTATCACAGATTGACAGCTTATAAATGCATTTACTCATGCAGTCATCAGTCCATGATTATCAAAACAATGCTGTGCTCCTTTCTAACAACAGAAGACCCATCACATCCAAACTGATGAGGAAAAACAAGCAATGCTGCTATTAAAATACTATCCCACACTCTTAAGAGTAAGCAGGAGATCAAAAGGTTAAGATCGGTCTCTGAAAAACAAATACCTAGAGATGCAAGATCAAATTACTAAAGCATCAGCTGACAAAAGCTTCTTCCCTTACACCCAAAGTGAGAAGGTGATCTAAGATATGGGGATAACAGAGGCAGGGATGCAGCACTGCCATTCAGAAAGAAAAACATCCACAAAACCAGTGTTTTGTCCAAATACTCTGATCAAGAAGAAAACCATAGATATCAGTAATGATGGATGTATGTCTGAGCTTGTGAGATAATCAGCACTTATTAGTAAATGAAGCACTTCTTAGGAAGTGAAGAGAAACAGGTTGACCTCGGATCAGCTCATGTGTAAACAGACGTCTAAAATGACACTGGATGAACAGTGCCCTAAAAGTGTCTTCTCATAGACTATTTTGAGACCTTAAAGTCAGACAGGGACATCTACATCCTTGAAACTTACAGCTAGGGGAGAGGTACCTTGCTCTGACTAACAAGATGTCCTAATGACGTGCAGTATCCAACAGCTAACTTGTTAACAGGAACATCTAATCTCTGTTTAAGTACAATGCCTGTTGCAGATTGCCAGTTACAAATAACTAAGCTTTACAAAAAGTCTTGGTTGTTTGAATGATGAATAGAGTAATAAAACTTTGCACATCATGGTAAAATGGCAAAACCAGAACAAAACAACAAAACACATGCAGGGCTGTGATAGCCTGGTCCTTTTAAGGAAAAATCACTGCTTACTTATCCCTTACAATTCTTCAAATGAGTCAATAGTTCAGTGGAAATGAAAAAGAAACTGTAAACCAGTTAGTTTAATTTTTTTTCAGGTTGTAAAGGTCTGTGATGTTGTCACTCCTGAGGTGACTACATCAGGTAACTGCCATGGAGTGAGGTACAAAACAATGTCAAGTGTAAGAGCAGTTCAGAAGTAAGAAGGAAAAATAAACAACCATCCAAACATAAAAGTAGGTCAGTTTTTATCATGACAAAAGGTTAACAGTCAGTGGCCCCCAGACATTTTTCTGAATGCCATGCTGTTAAATACATTTATTAGTGCTCTAGGAAGGGGAATCATTGGTAGAGAAGGGGAAAAAACCCCATATATATATTCTAAAAAAAAAAGACAAAATATTTTCAATCTGTCCCAATGATCCTCCAAATTCCACTACCCTGAGCCCTCTGCCAAAGTCTTCAGGCAAACCTTGAGACTGGAGAATGGAAAACCCTGCCAAGAAAATGAAACATGGAGCTGAGTCAGTAAATGGCTGTCTAGTGAGAACCAGGATGTCTCCAGACCCTGGGTAGGACCTGGCTAATCATAACCACGTCTCAAAATACCCTGAGGTGGCCAGGTCCAACAGGAGCCCTCAACATCAGAAGGATATAGACTGGTTGGAGCGAGTCCAGAGGAGGGCCACGAAGATGCTCAGAGGGCTGGAGCACCTCTGCTATGATGAAAGGCTGAGAGAGTTGGGCTTGTTCAGCCTGGAGAAGAGAAGGCTCCGGGGACACCTTATTGCAGCCTTCCAGTACCTGAAGGGGCTACAAGGACCCACCCATGGCAGGGGGGTTGGAATTAGATGATCTTTAAGTTCCCTTCTAACCCAAACGATTCCATGATTCTAAGACTGTATTTGGGACGCTCAGGATGGACCCTGTGGAACAGGCCAGATTGCACCAGTATGCAATGCCCAGTGTGTAGGACAACGAGGGGACAGTTGTCTAGAAAAGATGGCATAGTGAATAACATAGACCAAGTACACAAAAGATGTAGAAGTCAAGCACTGGAGGCAAATCACACAGAATGGGCAGAAACAGACTCTACTTCTGTAGTCAGGCTTGCCAGGACTGGAAAGGGCTGCTACGAGCATTAAAGAGATCCAAGCACTTTCAATAATATGACAGTGAATGATGTTCAACACTGATGAATGTAAGAGGGGAAAATTAAATGGCTCGTACAGCTCACATGACTCTACGCTTGGCACACAGGGTCAGCAGACAGACCCAAGCAGCCTGAGGAAAACCACTGCTTAATGCATTGATGCCTTCCAAAATAGCAAACAAGATATTAGGGAGCACAATGAACCAGGCAATAAATAACACAAGGTTGCCAGTCTGGCACCACTTACCAGCTCCAGCCTCACTTAGAAGGAAAGGACTAATTTATCTCTGTGCTAATGCAATATGGTCAGTGAGTGCCAGATCCTTTGTTAGAGATGGGAGCGATGTGGCAGAGGCAGGTGACACTTCAGTGGCTCTCCTGTCCCTAGATCTCAGAGGATGGTGTCCTGCCTCACGTTGTTTGAAGGTCACCAACCATCAGAGACACTGCAGTACAAAGTCATCTGCTCAGCCACCCCCTCATCTCAATCCAGAGGAGGGCCACGAAGATGCTCAGAGGGCTGGAGCACCTCTGCTGTGATGAAAGGCTGAGAGAGTTGGGCTTGTTCAGCCTGGAGAAGAGAAGGCTCCGGGGACACCTTATTGCAGCCTTCCAGTACCTGGCGGGGCTACAAGGAAGCTGGGGGGGATTTTTTACAAGGGCCTGTAGGGACAGGACAAGGGGTAATGGGTACAAATAGAAAACAGGGAGGTTTAGATTAGATGTCAGGAAGAAGTTCTTCATGGAGAGGGTGGTGAGGTACTGGAACAGGATGTCCAGAGATGTTGTGGATGCCCCATCTCTGGATGTCTTCAAGGCCAGGCTGGATGAGGCTTTGAGCAACCTGGTCTAGTGGAAGGTGTCCCTGCCCATGGCAGAAGGGTTGGAACTAGATGATCTTTAAGGTCCCTTCCAAACCAAACCATTCTATGATTCTATGATTCTATGTGCCACAACACAGTGACGTCCTGACACCCACGGAGAAAACCCACCTGTGAAACAAAATGCTGGCTTCTCAGAGCTCTTCCAAAGCTATTGTGGCAGTCTTTTTGATGGCACACAACAATAGATGATCTAACTCCACAGGCATCGGGAGAAAAATACTAACAAGAAGCATTAATATAATAGTGTTTAACCCAAACCTCACCACACCCACACAGAGTGCTGCAAAACTAATCAATACTGCTTCAGGGGGAATAGGGGGGATGGAGAAAAGAAAAGAAAGCTCAGACAGAGCTAGATTTGAAGCCAAGACTGTTGACTATCGTCTAATAACTGCGTGCCTGTCATGGGGATGCACTCGTGCGCTGGGGATATCAGAACTGTAAAATGCTTGATATGGCACTGTCCCCAGTTAAGAGGTGGTGATGGTACTGTGATACTGGAGATACCCATCTTGTTTCTCAGCTTGGACCAGACCTCCACCATCTCAAGCAGGTTCCAGCTCCCAAATCTTTCTGGGCTGCCCACTGCCCGCAGCAAGGGCTGCAATCCCATGAGGCTTTCCCAGCCCCAGCAGCACACAGCAGGAAGGTGCTAGAAAGATGCTCCATCTATTGGCTTTTCTCCCTCCAGCACAGCACCAGGGTAAAGCACCAGTGTCACAGACATGGGACTGGGACAACACGGAAGGACTGCTGCACCCTGATACAGGGGGGTAACATTGTACCTTGTGGGAGGGACAAGGAGAGAAAAATGTTGATAGATGCTCTAGTGTGGCAGGATCTCTTTGAGCGTCACTGTAAAATACCTTGTGCTTCTTCAAAAACACCCAAGGGAGAGGAAAGCTGTGCATGAAAGGAATGCTGTTCATGCTTTTCTTTGGAGGTGTTTGAAAGTCATTCCAAATGAGGCACCAGTTCATTTACAGATCAGAGAAATCAGCACTGAAGTCAGCTGCTTTATACCAATTTCCAATAGCTGGGTATCTATCCTGTGAGAAAATTAGCTCACTTACCAAATTCCTGAAGTGACTACCCATATGTAAAACCTGCTGGTCTGTGACAGACCCTCCTTGTGGCTCTTTCCTACGAGGTGACATCTCAGAAAAAGTGATAACCTTTCTACTATGGTCCACATAAAAGGAAGTTTGTTCCTCTAAATCTCAATAGGTGAGTTGTAAAAAGTTGTGACATTCAACAGCACCTGGAGTTATAGGGTAAGACTGAAGATCAGAAGATGCAGAATCCTTAATCCTTAGACAGGGAGACAGGTGACTGGTAGAGAAATGCACGACTACTTCCCTGTTTGCATTTAAAGCTCTTTATTCACTGGCTCAGCAATTCTGTTGTGGCATTTACTTTTAATACTTTATTTATAAAATTTGACTTTCTAATGGCAGCACGTTAAGCCACCTTCCTTAACCCCTCACTGTGATATGAAAGGAACAGAGGAAAAAACTAAACAACACAGTTTATCCTGTCAGGCCTCAGCAAGAGAAGAATCCTTCTTCAACAGTCAGCACCAACGTGCAAAGGTGCAGGATTTCCTTTTATTTCCTCCAGGTACACCCAGGGTGGGGGGACCTAATCCCAAAAGTTCCTGCATCACAACACTGAGACTCATAAGCATAAGCTGAAACCAGTGAGGCAGAGAAGTTACGGGGTTGTTTTTCTTTTTTCTCACCTTATTATTGTTTGCAGTTAATAAGGAACAAAGGGGAAGGAGAGAAATGCCTCCAGTGACAAATTAAATGCTCCATAGAGTTCATATTTAGGGCTATTTAAAAGGATAAAGCCAAATACAGGTACCAGTGCTAACAGGGTGACTTTTGGGTCCTGGCTACTGGCAGCACCTGCTAATCAAATCAGGCTGAAGAGCTGAAAATTGCATGACAGTATGGTCTTAGGGACTGTCTAAATGAGGCTGAATATGACATTCTGCTGAATCATTGCAGATCTAGACATCCTTCGCTTTGCCTCCTTACTAGTCTCCCACCATCCCTTCAATATCACTCCCCACTGCCTCCACCCCATGCCAAAAACAAGAATAAAGAGGCGCTTCTGCTCTCATCTGAGTCTCACAGAGAAAGACCCAAACCCATGAAGACCACAGGGATGGAGACTCTGCAGAAGAAGTTGTTGTGAATGATTTGGCCAAGGAGCAGAGCACATGGGTTACTTTCTGCAACCCTCTTCTGCTCCAATGATCAGGTTCAGCCAATTTCCTGGCTGAGACCAAGCCACCAAATTAATTTCATGCCTGACAAATTGAAGCTTTCTGAAGGCACTTGGATTCCCCAGAAACCCAGTCAGCACAGTGGACAGAGAAGCCGAAGATTCCTAATTCCTCATAACCTCTGGATTTATGGCAAATCCCTAAAACCAGCCAGGCATAGAGACAGTAACTGCTTTCGTCAAAAACTTGTCTTGAACATTAAGATGAGGTTTTTCTTACATAAGGAAATAGCAGCCTTCTTCCTAAAAAGAGTGCAAGAGATCTCAGTGCTGTATGAGATTTAAAGTTGTCGCTCCTCATCATTGTCAGATATCTGTGCTACCCTCATTTCCCGGGGAGAAAGGTGGCTACCAAGAAGCTTGACAGAAGTGAAAGGCCCCTGTTGTATGAGTGCTTTGAACACAGATCCCGTATGTGAATGCAGCCAGCAGCAAACTATAATTCAATACATCAGCATATGCTAATCGAAGTCTCCTGCACTTAGCTCTGAGCACTATACCTGATCCCCCGTGGACATCTCTCTGTCGGTCCCACAGCACTCAAGAGCTTACTCATCTTTTAAGAGTGTAACAGCACAGCGTCCCACATAGCCGACACTCCTGTAAGTTTTCCCCCAGGTGTGTTTTATGTGTGCAAGTACCGGAGCAGCCCTTTCCCTCCATGCCCTCATCTACAGCCTCATCTTCGTATCTCGAGATTTTTCAGAGGGCAAGAAGTTATCTCTCTCTCTGACAATGCAATGTGCTATGCACCCTTGGAGAGACGGGCAGCTATTTAGCTCCTCTTGATAAAGTCGTGGTATCACGGACAAAACTTCAGAGCACAGCAAGCTCCCCCTGTAGGGGAGATCTGCCTTCAATTACAAACGATGCTTAGCATTTTCCTTGAGCTTCATCCAATCTGGATAGATGACAGTGTGTTTTGTGAACAGGAGCATGTTCCATCTGCCTAGCAATTCAAATAAGGGAAGAAAAATTAAAAGCTAAATACGCCAGATCTTGTATGTGGATCTCTCATCGCAGCACGCTCTGAAGGGAATTCGGTGCGGAAATACAGAACAAGCAGCGTTTTAATCCTGGCACTGATACTGATTCTTTCCCGGGTCTTAGACAAGGCATTTACATTTCTATGGAGCTCCACTGGCAGAGAAACAATCCATAATGTCTCAGTTTCCCCAGCTGTGAAATGGGGATAGGAGCATGGTAAGAAATCTGCAGCAGCTTTCATCCCTTGTGTGCTGCATGGGCAGGAACTGACAAGGAAAGATAGGATCTGGGGACTTTTGCTCCAAAAATCACCAGCACCAAAGAGAGTTAAAGGTAAGAAAATGTTTATTGCTGTAGCAGTAATGCCTGCTCCAACTAAGTGGAAAGAAGGAAGTCTTATACATTCACGAGAACACTTAAGTCATAGTCCTTTTAGTCCCTGACAGCTCAGTAGCAGATGTTGACAGTAGCATTATAAAACAATGGCTGGATACATCTTGATCTTTGACCCAAAGCCCTTCCATCTCTTATCTTTCAATAGCAATCCTTCACCCTTAAATTAGATGATAATTCAACTCTATATCAGCAAGAGGCCACATTTTCAAAAAACAGGGGCATTTGCTACCTACGTGAGCAAAAGGATGGTTCTAAGCATTAGTTGCCATATGCCTTCCTAAATAAAGCAACTGAATTTTCATTACATGCTTGACCCCACCACATCCACCTTCCACTTGTTGCTGGAGAAGGCAATCTGAATTGTTCTGAAAACATGACCTGGGTTGTAAGTGATTAAATTCTCTGCCTCAAAATAGTCCCCTCCTTCGCTCACAATGAACTACCAATATGTATTGGAAATAAAAGGGGGAGGACACTGCATCAGCCCAGGTGCTTGTACGGTTACTGTATTTCCAGGAAAGGAAGGAATATTTAAATACTATTGTGTTTTCGTTCTTGAGGTTTAACATTCCAGGCTAAGCCATGTGCTTCCACAAGTTTTATGAGACTAGGGACACCCTACTGAGCACTAGAAATGTTTTTGTGGGATGTTGGCTTCTTCAGGATTCTCATACAAGTTTTATGACACCCGGTCTTTGTTTCTTTTCTCTACTTCACTAATGAATTAATAAATACAGCAGGAAAGAAATTATTCCAACATACTCTGTTGGGGTCTATTCCTCAAAAAGGAATTGTGCTCAGGAAAAAAGTGCTCAAAGAAGAGCTCAGAAAGAATGCATTTATTTGGGTTAATCCAGCAAGTTCAATAGTGGTAGCACCATATTAGCACCCCATTGAATCTTGGTAAATTAATTTCTTCCCTTAGTAAGGGTTCATGCTGCCAATGGTGACTTCTGGTGAGCTCAGTGTATGGGAGTGATTTTGGGAGAGCTGGCAGGCACTCCTGCCAGAGTACAGGCAGAGTAAGTTCATGCTGGTCTCTGAAGGACTTAAAAGAGATTCTTGCAGGAGCATGGGGTTGCACAACACGTGGGGGGGGAGTCCATTACAACAAAGAGTTGGCAAACTGGGCAAAAATGTAAAGAATACACAGAACACTTCAGGAAAGGAGGAAAACATGGCAGAGCATTTCAGTGTCATTTGAAAGTGCACACAGATCCACAAATGACAAACATCAGCTTAGAAAAACCCATCTTCTGATCTTGCATTCAGGACATTCCCAGAGCCTAATCTAACCCTATTCACCTCTAATCCCTATTTCCCTCCCATGACCATAAACAGACTCTAAGGAAAAGTTTATACAGAAATGCCTACTATTAAGATATCTGCATCTGGTCAGGTGAAGGCCACCATGGGGCATCCACCATTTTCTCTCCACAGCCACACTTTCAGATATTTCTTTAACAATCTCTAGATCAGACAGGTCTGTTTCCATGACAAGGAAACGGCAGCTCTAACGGCTACTCGAAAGATCAGCCTTGTTATCCACACTCAGAGCAAACACATCAGTGCAGACTCAGGACCAGCCAGAGCATATGGACCACATTGTCCATGTGATGTCCACAGAGTAACCCCATTGGTGGGACACAGACCCACTGGGCACAGGGCATCCTTAAAGGACTGTTCTTCCAGGGACTACTCTTCCAGGGTGGTGCAGTCACAGGCATGGATACTGTCTCACACAACTGGCCTTTGCTGACTTCTAACCATCCACCTGATGGAGAAAAGAATGTTGACATCCTAATATCCTAACTACTCTCCAAAATAAGTAACAAATGTGAAGTGAAAGGGGATCAAAAGCATGAACCCCTGCCTGCAGTGGCAATAAATGGAAGAGGGAGAATGGGACTGACTTGGGGATATCGGGATGTCTCAAGGGACGTGTAGAGATGGTGCTTGAGGACATGGTCTGTGGGTACGGTAGTGTTGGGTTGATGGTTGGACTAGATGGTCCTATAGGTCTTTTCCAACCTCAGTGATTCTGTGATTCCGCCTTGGCTTTAGACTGAAGCAAAATTAACACATGAACTTTTGGTAGTCCACAGTAGCACACTCAGAGGAGATAACGGGATCACAGGATCACAGGATAATTCAGGTTTGAAGGGGTCACAGGAGAGCCCTAGTCGAGACTCTCACTCACAGCAGGACCAACTAGCAAGTCAGACCAGGTTGTTAAGTTTTTTTTAGCTAAAAATTTCCACTGCATAAAGAGTACATTAAAATATTTATATTAAAATGCACATTTCTCCATAACATATAGGTAAATCTAAACAGTCCTTCTGCCTCAAGTGTGCTGTCTGGTAGCCTCAACACAGAGCGAAACAGGAGAGTTCAACAAAGGGAAGGAAATCACAACCAGAGGAGACACACCGGGTAGTGTGACAGATGCACCTGCCTCGACAACAAACCAACAAAGACCTGACAAAAGCCCACCAAACTTGCCCCCACACCTCTTGTCACACCCACCCACTGGTGGTCAGACATTTGGGGGTTGAAAATAAGGAAATTGGGGTCTTTAGCCAATGGGGGGCTACTTGATCATGTATGATCACAGAGCAGACTCAACTAAGGTATAAATGCGGCCACACCAGAGAGCCATATTGAGTCAGTCCCCCTTGGAGTAGTGGGTCTACAGTCATGGACTCTCCCTTAAGCTGTGACGCCACCGAAGGAAACTGTTCAAGGTTCAGAGCCCTCTCCTTTATTAGGTGAGTGTGCATTTTGAGTTGTCAGACATAAAGCTTAACAATTCTTAAGTCAGGTGTGTAGTGGTAATTCCCCACCAACAACCTAAACCTGTGGATTGTTAATGTTTGTCAGAGCCTCAAAGTGGTTTCAGCTGGCATAAAATTTAGTCGGAATTTGTTATCACTTCTGAAAAAACAAATCCCGTTTCTAGTTTGTTAGTCGGCCTGGCTAAGAAGTGTGGCTGGCAGGGTGAGGGAGGTAATTCTCCCCGTCTACTCTGCGTTGGTGAGACTCCACCTGGAGTACTGCATCCAGCTCTGGAGTCCTCAGTACAGGAAAGACATGGACCTGTTGGAGCAAGTCCAGAGGAGGCCACGAAGATGCTCAGAGGGCTGGAGCACCTCTGCTGTGATGAAAGGCTGAGACAGTTGGGCTTGTTCAGCCTGGAGAAGAGAAGGCTTTGGGGAGACCTTACTGAAGTCTTTCAACACTTAATTAAAGGGGGCTTAAAAAGAAGATGGGGGCAGACTTTTTAGTAGAGCCTGAAGTGACAGGACAAGTTTTAAACTAAAAGAGGGTAGATTCAGACTAGATTTAAGGAACATGTTTTTTATGATAAGGGAGGTGAAACACTAACAGGCTGCCCAGAGAGAGGGTGGATGCCCCAACCCTGGAAATAGTCAAGGTCAGTTTGAGCAGGGCTCTGAGCAACCTGCTCTAATTGCAGATGTCCCTGCTTACTGCAGAGGGGTTGGACTAGATGACCTTTAAAGGTCCTTTGCAACCCAAATTATTCTATGATTGTAAGACACCATCACAAAATGAGGAAAAACCCTTCTTACTATACACTATTAGGTGGCCTAAAGCAATGTGCTGCTGCAAAAAAATTATTTCCCTTCAAAAAACAAACAACAACAACAAAAAAAACACCCTATGGTGCTCAATCCCAGAAGACAAGAAGTCAAATCTGCAGTAACAACTCTTGAGAGCACTGCTAAGGGATCTTGGCTAGTTGATGGGCTATTGATCTACATTTTTATTAATTAGCACCAGAGAACTAGAGAGTGAACTGCTCTAACAGAAGTAATAGGTGAGAGTGGTAATTCCCCTTTGGGGCAGCAAATCGCATCCACAAAAATAGCTGTATCGATGAGGCATATGATGTTTGTACTGTCTGTGCTAACAGAAATAGGAGCAAGATATTACCTTTATTGAGACAGTCATCACCTGGCAATAAAAAAATAGACAAAAGTGCAGTAAATGGAGAAGGAAAAGAACACATGCTTTTAACAAAGGAAATATTAACACTTAAGTGAGAGGATTTGCAGAAGCTAAACACTGTCATCACAAGCACAAAAGATCTCTCTCCATCTCTCTACCTTATCAATGTACACTGACAGTCAATATATGAGTCTTTAACTCAGCTCAATTTCTGCGGATATATATGCAGATGTGTCCACCTAAAATTCATATTATTAGCAAATAATGTGTGTGTCAGCACATTTTCTCCTTCTGCAGAGCAAATACTTCACTTTTAGTAGGTGCTAAAGTCCATCCCTACTCAGCAAAGCTCTTAAGACATACGTAAGTGATTTGCTGAACCAAGGATTTCATTACTAACTTCTTTATGCAAAGCCACTGAAAGGAAGAGTGCATGAAGAAAAGGGTTTAGGGCAAGACTCTCAGATACTAACAATCTTTGGATAAGACACTGGGAAATTTATCTCTAGCACAGTGTGGAAACCTCTCCAATTTAGTTAAAAGCACTTCACAATACAGTATCCTCATAAGGTTACAACTGAGACATAAGAAATGTCTAGGGCTAAAAATAAATGTTATATATTCCTGAATCCTCGCTATCTTGCAAAGTGAGATTGTAGGTCATACACGTATCCCCACTGAAACTGATTGTGAAAATACAATCAGTTCCTCGAAAATACAAGGAAGCTGGGAGGGGACTTTTTACAAGAGCCTGTAGTGACAGGACAAGGGGTAATGGGGTTAAATTGAAAGTGGGGAGATTTAGATTAGATATCAGGAAGAAGTTCTTCTCAGAGAGGGTGGTGAGGCCCTGGAAGAGGCTGCCCAGAGATGTTGTGGATGCCCCATCCCTGGATGTCTTCAAGGCCAGGCTGGATGAGGCTTTGAGCAACCTGGTCTAGTGGAAGGTGCCTCTGCCCATGGCAGGGGGGTTGGAACTAGATGATCTTTAAGGTCCCTTCCAACCCAAACCATTCTATGATTCTATAAACAAGCTTTAATAATTTCTGTGATGAGAGGAAGAAACTGTTTAGTCAGACAATAAGAAAAAGTTTGGACTTATGTAAGTAGTCTTAGAAAAAATGGTATGTGAGCAGAAAGAAGATGACCAGAGAAATTTCACAATGTATTACTTGGTGCTAGCTCATGTCTTGCCACTGTGTCTGGATGTATTGGGTTTATTGGCCAGCTGGATGTATCCCGATATACTTATAACAGCAACAATTTAATAAACAGTGGAAATGGAAGGAGAAGGAACCACAGCAAGAAGTCTCTGTGGGTGCATGTGATTTTTGTACAGTTTCCATTTTAGCACGCAACTGCCGCCTATACCATTCTCCAGGTTGTTAGTGACTTGTGTATACTCTGTGGACTGCACCAGGGAAATGATCCTGACTCCACAGCCGTTTGGTATGGTCTGGTTGAACATCAATCTGTGCGAGGCTAGCAGAATTGACTACATAGGCTCACACTGCAGAGCACTTCACTTGGATCTCCTCTGGGTCCCATGAACCCTGAAACGTAGCCTTATTTTATGTGTTTTTTCTTTGTGCAAGGTAGCGGGTATCATGAGAGATCTGGGTCACAGCTTGGTGGAGCATGATAGTGAAGCTCCTCTGGCATGATGATAATTTGTGCTCTAGAACATGATAAAAAGAGTATATGGGACTCTCAAGTAACATTGGGAATGGTTCTAGATGGAAAAAAACCCAAACTTAAAGTAATATGTAATCACGCTGGCTTGCCGGAGAGAATTGTGGGGTAGTTTATCTCTCGGTGGTTTGCTCTGGAAAGAAATAAGGCTGTACCTGCACTGGTAAGTATTGCAGAGCAGCAGGCACAGCTGTACAGAGAAAAACTGCTGATGCTGGGGTCCCAATATCCAAAGTATCCATGAAGTTTTACTTTAGACTAGTTCTAGCCTCTTCCTAGGGACTGAGTATCTACTATTGGCCAAAGTCCATGAGGTAGACACTTGCAATACGTCTTTTAATGGAGTTTCATCCCACATGATGTCTGAGCACAACTGCATGATTCCCACCAAAATATGAGCCAGAGAGTGTGCCCATGTGGCCAACAGCATTCTGGTTTGTAGCAATACTGAGGCCAGCAGGACTAGGGAAGGGATTGTTCCCCTGTATTCGGCACTGGTGAGGCTGCACCTTGAATCCTGTGTTCAGTTCTGGGTCCTCACTACAAGAAAGATACTGAGGGGCTGGAGCGTGTCTAGGGAAGGGCAATGGAGCTGGGGAAGGGTCTGGAGTACAAGTCCTGTGAGTAGTAGCTGAGGGACTTGGCGTTGTTTAGCCTGGAGAAGAGGAGGCTCAGGGGGGACCTTATCGCTCTCTACAACTACCTGAAAGGAGGTTGTAGCGAGGTGGGTGTTGGTCTCTTCTCCCAAGTAACAAGCGACAGGATGAGAGGAAACGTCCTCAAGTTACCACAGTGGAAGAACAATTTCTTTTCCAAAAGGGTTATCAAGCACTGGAACAACTGCCCATGGAAGTGCTTCAGTCACAGTCCCTGGAGGTATTTAGAAGTTGCTTATGGACATGGTTTGGTAGTGGACTTGGTAGTGTTAGTTTAATAGTTGGACTCAATGTTTTCTAACTGAAACAATCCTATGATTCTATGATATCATTCCAGAACTGTCTTTCTCATAGGAGCCAAAACATTGAATAGACCACCTTAAGCAGACTTATTCCACAAACAGTAAACTATTACAGGACCTTGATGCCTACAAATCAACGGGCCGTGACAATACCCGCCCAAGGGCATTAAGAGAGCTGGCTGAGGCTTTTGCGACGCAGCTCTCCACAATCTTTGAAAAGTTGTAAAGAATGGGAGATGTCCCAGAAGACTGAGAGAAGGCTAATGTCACCCCCACCTATAAGAAGGTCTTAAAGGAGGATCCAGAAAATTATAGGCCCACCAGTCTTACCTCAGCCCCTGGGAAAGTTATGGTAAATATCCTCCTATGGGCTACCAAAAGTCGAATGAAGTACGTGATTCAGAAAAGGCATCAGGGATTCAACAAGGGCAGCTTGTGCTTGACAAACCTGATCGCCTTCTACTACAAAGTAACCTACTTGGTTGATGCGTTCTGAGCAGTGGACATTGTCTACCTGGATTTCTCCAAGACTTCTGATGCTGTTTCCCGCTGTGTCCTAGAGAAATTTATGCGTTACGGTCTAGAGGAGTGGTCTGTGCAGTGAGCAGGGAACTGGCTGACAGGCCCCACCCAGAAGGTAGTGATAAATAGCTCCTTTTCAAACTGTCAACCTGTCACAAGTAGGATCCCCTACGGATCAATATTAGGCCCAACACTGTTCAGTATCTTCGTAAGGGGTCTGGGTGACGGGATCAAGCGTACCCTGATGAAGTTTGCTGATGATTCCAAACCCAGTGGGGAACCGTACACTTTGGAAGGGACAGGAACGCTGGAAAAAGACCTGGAAAGGCTGGAGAACTGGGCTAATAAAACCTTATGAAGTTCAACAAGGTCAAGTGTAAAGTCTTGCACCTGGGCAAACATAATCCAGGTGTGCAGCATAGACTGGGATATACTCATCTGGAGAACAGTTCTGTGGAAAAGGACCTTCGAGTCCTGGTGGACAGCGAGCTCAGTATGAGTGAACAGCGTGATGCTGTGGAAAAGAAAGCCAAAAGGCTGCTGGTTTGCACCAACAAGGGCATCACCAGCAGAGATGAAGTCATTGTCCCACTCTACTCAGTGTTTGTCAGACCAAACCTGGACTACTCTGTTCAGTTTTGGTCCCCATTATGCAAAAAAGAATTGGACAGGCTGGAGAGGGTCCAGAGAAGGGCCACAAGGATGATCAAAGGACTGGGAAGCTTGCCATATAAGGAAAGGCTGAGAGAACTGGGTTTATTCATCTGTGAGAAAAGAAGAGCAGACCATATCACAGTGTTCCAGTATTTAAAGGGTGGCAACAAAGAAGATGGAGACTCCCTTTTTATAAGGAGTCACACAGAAAAGATGACGGGTAATGGGAAAAAGTTACCCCTGGAGAGATTCTGATTGGACATAAGGAAAATTTTTCACATTGAGAACGATCAGCCATTGGAATAATCACCCCAGGGAAGCAATGAATTCCCCAACATTAGAGACTTAAGGTTTGGCTGGACAGGGTGCTGGGCCATCTTGTCTAGACTCTGCTTTCGCCAAGCATGTTTGGGCCAAGAAAAGTTGGACCAGATCCCTGAAGTCCCTTCCCTGTGATTCTATGACTCTATGATCCACTAGAACATGTTCAATGAGGACATTTGAGAAAGCATCATCTGGAGTCAAACAGGGCGTGGATCAAAAGGACACTGATAACACCAAGGCAGCACCATCCCACTCAGCGCAGAGCCTCTGAAACTAACTCTAAAACTTTTCAGTGCTGATTGTCACGACACTGGCAGTTTGAAGGCGACATGCTACAGATGCAGAGATTACCTATGAAGGTCTTTGATGTGAAGGGAAGTAATTATGGTTTGGAGCAATGCATAAGTTGCAGAGGCCACAACGGGACAGAGGGGGGTCATGGGCAAATCAGTATGCAACCAAACAGTCACTGAATGAGTCTGCTGGGATAGGGTGCTTTTTGTTCTCAATACTTGCTCTGGCTTTTCCACATTTTCAAAGAGCCCAGCTGTTATTTTCACATATCCCTTATTCTGCCCTCAGGCTTGCACAGTTTCCCACAGAGTTTACCCTTAATTCGCCTTACTCCTCCTCTTTCCTACATGTCAATGAAGAATAAAGGAAATTTTTTGTGATCAAATCATCAGATCATTAGCACTGCAGCTGTAGAAGGACACAGAAGATGCTTTTTTTTGAGGCACTGAAACTGCAGGTATGCACTTCTTTGCACCCACATCATTAAGTCACCTTACCCTCTGAACCGGGTGGCTGCATTGAAACTGTTTATGGAGAACACGTTAATTCTCAAACTCTGTCAATATTCAGGCGAGCACTGGCTCATCTGGATCAAAAGTGTGCCAGGATATGCTCTAACAATTTAGGAGTTTGAGTCAGTTCTAGTGTCCTCGGTACTGTTTAATTTACTACATTAGAAATTATCTAGAAAGTTTTACATCAGCACTTGTAACCTCTGAGCTGGATCCATGGGGCTTTTTACACATTTCAGCTTTGTTACAACACCAAGATGCTACGTACAGTCTGTTGTTGTAGAAGAAAGGAACTAACAAATGGGAAATAATTGAGAATAGAGCACTGAAGTGATTGAAAAGCAAGGGAGACTGACTTGTGAAGAGGAGGATAACTGCTAGCATTTGAGGAGTCTAAAAGCCAAAGAAGAAGAAGGATTATTTGCAGGGTCCAGTAGAGTTTCACTAGGTATAGAGAGCTGAGAACAAGAAAAGGATCTTTAGCAAGAACAGAGGGAAGCATTTCATCAACACTGAAGTTTGCTGGACCGTGAAATAGTCTCCCAAAATAAATGGTGGCAGTCCTACAGCTTGGGTCTTTTTAAATTAGACTGGCCAAAATACTCGAGTGGATTCTTTAGGGAACAACTCAATCCTGAGTCCCAGGGATAGCCATGTCAACCTCGCAGGCAGCTCTGCTGCTTAGGATAATTAGGCTCCACCATGCTGCCAGGAAGAGTGTATTTGAGCGCTGTTTGACACTCATGCAGCACCAGATCTTTCACTTACCGTGCCTGTCATGATATCGTGTTATATATTACTCTGAGTCGAAAAGTCTCTGTGAAGAGGCAGGCAGAGCCCTCATAAGTCAAACCCCTGGACTATTGAAGCTGATGAAAGATATAAAATAGCTTGCATTAAACCTTATAAACCACTAGCATCAGTGCGAGATTTTACTGAAAATACCCCTCAGCAAGAAATGATACGTAGTAATGAGCGAACAAGGAACATGTTTGAACTAACAAACACACTCTGACAGACTCTGTGGGGCTTTTTTTTTGTTTCATTTTTATTGTATTTCATTTTCTGTCTGCTTACAAACGCTTGACTGACAAGCGTGGAGGCTGGCATCTATCACTTCTCTTCAAAACAGATAGGGAATGAACATCAACATTTCTCAACACCGACCCAGAGGGAACAACCTTTCCTAAAAATAAAAGAATTTCCCTCACACCTGTTGCCTCAGCCTATCCAACTCTCTCTCTTTTGCCAAGAGAAGCATCATGTAAAGCAAAGCTCCTGTTTCATTTTGCTTTCTTCAGCATACCCTCAGATGATGATTAGAGACTGGACGGAGCTATTCTCGCCATATACTCACTTGCCAAGAGTTAGCAAAGCATCACCAGACAGCACTGACTCTCATGCTCTGACGATTACCAGAAAATATTCTCTACCTTTCTCACATCAGCCAAGATAATGCCTGAGTTCTGCATTGAATACAAGAAGACAGAAATGGAAACCTGCAAAAATACCCCAGGGAGCAGGAGGGATCCTTCTTATTTACTGTCTTCTGACAGAAATAAGGAAGACAGACACTAAACGACTTATTCTCCCAGTTCCCTCTGAGATATAGGATGACACTTTCAGCCTCATTAAGGCTTACCTCAGTCCTAGGTAAGTGACTTAAGATCAGTTCGATCAGTGCCCAGGGTACTTAAGCAGTTGATGTCAGAGCTGAAACTTGAACTAATTTCTCCAAATGCTTCCCTAGCACCCTTCTGAAGGGGGCTACAAGGCAGCTGGGGGGGACTTTTTACAAGGGCCTGTAGTGACAGGACAAGGGGGAACGGGGTTAAATTGAAAGTGGGGAGGTTTAGATTAGATATCAGGAAGAAATTCTTCACGGAGAGGGTGGGGAGGCACTGGAAGAGGTTGCCCAGAGAAGCTGTGGATGCCCCATCCCTGGAAGTGTCCGAGGCCAGGCTGGATGAGGCTTGGAGCAACCTGGTCTAGTGCAAGGTGTCCCTGCCCATGGCAGGGGGGTTGGAACAAGATGGGCTTTAAGGTCTCTTCTAACCCAAACCATTCTATGATTCTATGAATCTATGATTCTGCTGGGGGCCTCTCCATGGCTGCACAAGCATCTGCAACTGGTGGTCTCCAGTTTGCAATGTCTGTCCATCCAGTAGTAATTAATCATTAAACCGCATTTCAGCTAGACTTATCTTGTATTAATTTGATCTGAATGACTGACTTCCTGTCTGCTAAGTACTTTAGTAACTGCAATTATCTGTACAAACTGGCTAGCATGTGTGGTTTTCAGGGCTGAGAGGTGATGTGGTTAGCCCTGGTAGTGTCAGGTTTGGTAGCTGACACAATGGGCAGCTCCACGGAATGAGCTCTTATTGAGACTGTTCCTTCTGTGGGTAAGAGAATGTCCACTGCCGTGTTAGCAGCCGGGCAATCACAGAAGTAGGATGGGAGCCTGCTATAAGAAAGGAAAGATGGTTGTGGAGGAGGTAGGATGACCTGATGGTGACTCCAAGGAAATGGTAGTGGGGTCTGGGAGGGGTTCATCTCATCTTCTTTTCTCATAACCTCTGGAGAAGCTGTCTGTACAGGGAGAATCACTGGAGGCTTTCTGAATCAATATGGCATTTAGCATCTCTTTTTTATAGGTCCTTCCAGTCACCAGATGAAATCCTGAAGTTCCCCATTCAATGGTTATCCATTTCTTCTCAAAGTTTTATCTCCTTCTATTTTTCACATGACCACAGGTGCCAATGAAAGTCACGGGATGCTAAATTATATATATTTGCTATGACAGAGCTTGTGCCAGCACTGAGCACTGACAATGCACATTACAGTTCAGCTCATGTATTTCTGATGGCACATTTTACAGTACTATATATAAAGTTGTTATGGCATCTATTATTCACTGCCAATACAGTTCAAGTTAAAATAGGTTTTATATAACAGTTCAAAGCAATATTTTAAGAAATAACACTTGTGTCAAGGCTACTGTGTCCTACCAGATTTTGACATTTCCAAGCAATAAAGATCTTTATCCAAAATGTAAGCTTTTTGGCAAGACATCTCCCTTGCAGACTTCTCTATTTTTAATCTGCAAGCAATAGCGAAAGAAGCACATTTAAATAAAATGAACAGCCAACTGAACTTTTGACATGGCTGTTATCTTTCTAGGTGGAAACTGTGAATGTTGAAAAGTGCCCCAAGGGATGTTCATGACAGAGAACAATGTCCCATTAACCTGAACCTCTGAAAAGATTATGGAGATGTGGAAAACACACAAGTGGGAAAAAGTCATTGGACCATTAAGAAGATGTCTATTATGGGCACAGTTTTATATCTGTTTTTCAGGACACAAGGCGAGAAGAGAATTTATTTCGTCATTTCTTTAGCAATGAAAAAGGTTCTATATCTCTCTTGCAAAAAGTGCAAATCTAATGTCTTACAAAAATAAAGGCCCAGTACTGGAACCAGCAACATCAGCTTCTCCAAAGTGGTGTGCTAATCAGTGTGGCCCAGAAGATATGATGTTCTAGCAATATTCTTCAACCTGTTCTGTGCTACTTAAGATCTACATGTTTCTGGTGCTAGATATGCAGAAACATAAAAATCTCAGCAAGAACAATCTACTGGCATAACATTATGTCTTGCACAGCTCTGTTCTTCACTCTGGTCCCCAAAGAGCAAAGGACAACAAATGATATACATCATTTCGGCAATAAATTTAGTTTATTACCTGTGTTTGACAGTTAGGAATAATCTTTCCTTTTAACCTTCTTGGTTACTTACTGATTTTAAGAACACTGGAAAAAAGGTGTAAGGCTGATTATGAGTTCAGTGAGTCCTTTCTCTGTATACTCACAACTTCTAATGAAATCAGGAAAGTTCTAATGTGCAAGACAGGCCCTTTCCACAAGAAATACGTTCACGTGGGTCAACAAACAGAAAAACAAAACCCAGTGAAAATGATTTAAAAAGCATCATCTGCTTATTCAAATACAGTTGGGGAGAGGTACGGCGCAGTCCAAAAATCCATTTAATTTTCATTATATTTCTTTCAAAGGAGATGTTAAATAAAATACTACTGGTCTTAGGTGTTTTCCTCCGGAGGAGAAATGTTTAAGCTACATTTGAAATAATGCTGTGGAATACAGCCCTCCTTACAGGATGAACATGGTTCTTGGATAGCAAAGCAAAATGAACCCAGTTATAACGGAGATAGGGAAAAAAACAGGTAAAAAGAAAGTGCACACATTCATAGGAAGCAGAAGTTTGAACATCATTAACAGCTTCAACTGAATACGTTATTAACTGAGTTGAATAGGTTATAGAGAGGTAAATTTGTGTTAGGCAGAAAAGTATACAGGAGGTAGCAAATCAATAAGTATGCCAGCTTCCCAATACGAGTGTTGCATTCTTTAGAAGTTAATTTATAGAGAGGTAAATTTGTATTAGGCAGAAAAGCATACAGGAGGTAGCAAATCAATAGGTATGCCAGCTTCCCAATACATGAGTGTTGCATTCTTTAGAAGTTAATTAGGGCTGGCACTGGATTCACTTAATTCACCCCAAGTACCTCACCATGGCCACGTGGTGCAGCACAGCCCCATACAGAGATATCAGCTTGTGGCACAGAGATGGGACTTAACCATGAAAACAAAGATCTCTTCAAGGAGACACGAGTGCACCTCTTGGTTTTCCAAAGTTGGTGCCCTTGAGGTTGTGCTGGGGTTTGTCATTCTCCACTGCCTAATGGGAAAACACCAAATATGGTGGCTTTTTTTTTTCCTGGGGAGGACAGGGAGCAACATAAAGACATAAGAAAAAAGCATTTACTGTATTTCAAACAAAAGGATCACAAGATCCTGTGTCCACAACACCATTTCAGAAGTATCTTTGCATCCATCCTTCTTGAATATGACAGTGCAGGGACATCCCAAAACATGCATTTACTTGCAACAAAGTTCCCTAGAGTTTGTCCTGGTGGATGCAAACAGATTCCTCGAGCATGGAAGGACCATTGACACACAGTGAGAGAATATTCTTTAACAATTTCATCCCTAGCAATTTACACAAATCCACAAAGCTCAATCATCTCTATTCAGCAGATCATAACAGAAACTAGATATGCACTAACCTTGACCCACTCCTATAAAACTATCAAAATTTCTTACTTACAGCGTTGGATCTTATATAGCTACATGACTGTTTGCAACCCGAGGTCAATGCCTCAAATCACCAGCCTACAGCAGGCACGTTTGTCCTCTTTTTACACTGTTAACTCAATCATAATTCCTGCCATACCGCAACCAAAATCTATTCTGATAAAATTAGCTCAGTCCAATTAAGGGAGAAGTATAGTCCTTAATTAAATGTTCTGATTATTCTGAAGCTCTCTCCTTTCTTTTTTTTTTTTTTTTTTGGTTCATCTTGAGTTTAGGCCTTTAAAAGCAAACAAAATAGAAAGATTTAAAATGTTCTGGGTCTACTTATTTATTGCTTAAGTTTGAATAGGAAGAGTTTCCCAAAAGCATAAAAAGAGGAATATAAAAAGAAAAATGTGGGATGTTTAACTTATTCAGACCTCTCTTTTTGTTAATTTTTTTATATTTCATTTATAGCACTTCTAAAAAAAAAAAAGAGAATAAAAATAGTATGTCTTTTAACCACATTAAGAACATCCAGATACTTAGAAAAAGAAAAGATACTGTATTATTTGAAAAACTTAGTAAGGTTTTTCCTTTCAACTCCTATTATTCTCTCTAAAGGAAAACTGGAATATTTTCTGTGTGTCACAAATTCCAGTTTCGAGTTTGCATGCAACAACAAAGTTATTTTGCTGCAGAACTCTGCTCAATCACACGTCCTCACTAGAGACGGTTATAGAAGAAGCACTGAAAAACCAGACATTAGCACATGAACATGAAATGATTCTTGTGATTTTCATTACAGGTCCTATGGACTTCTAATTCTTTCCTGACACTGATTTCCATTTTTAGAAACAACTGAAAATTTCTCCCACATGTAATGATGCTGTACAGGCAACCATATAAATCAGCA